>NW_025110905.1:227500-520000 GCF_015476425.1 Leptopilina heterotoma
ATTCTATAATAAAAAAATTGAATAATTAATTTTTTTTCAGGGTACTTTACCCGGTAGAAACTTTCTATTAAAACTATTATGAAAATGACCATAACGTTCACATTTTTGCTTCCTCATAAAGGAAGCCTTATAGTGATGTCGATTTCCGAATTTTTTAGAACCAATTATTTTTACAAATTTTCAAGTGTAGTATATATAATTCGTCGAGAGGAACAAATGTCCGGATGTATGTGTGTATGTATGTGTGTGTGTATATGTGTGTGTGTGTGTATGTCACCGATTCTTGTGGACAAATTTTCTCTTACACGTCTTGACGGATTTTGATAAAATTTTGTAGGTGTATTATGGTCACGAATACCAAAAATCAGACAAAAGGATTTTCAAAAATATCTAAAAAAAAAAATTTTTTTTCAACAATTTTTTAATTTTTGAAAAAATAATTTTTGGATTTTTTGAAGTAACTTTTTTCTATATTAAAATTTTTATTAATTCTTGTCAAAATTGCATTCCTGACATAAAAACGAATCGATTCATGTATATAAAGTATATATTTTATTATATAGAATTAATAAATATTTTAAATTTTCACAAAAAATTGAAATTTTGTATTTTTTGACATTTTATCTTAACACTTTAAAATAATTATTCTAAAATAAAAAATTAAACAATTGGTATATATTATATTGAGGAAGCTTAATGATCATGAAATTAACAACTTGTTTTAAATGTTTCTAGGTGCTCAAGTACCTTTACAAAATTTATTGCAACATACTGCAACGCGACTTTTATGCTCCAACAAATTGTTACCTGGAGTGAAGAGAGTTGAATTAATTTGCAAATGGGGTGCAGATGGAAGTTCAGGATACTCAGAATATATGCAGAAACCTACTGATTCTCTCGCGGATATGGATGCTACTGACCAGGACTCTAACGTGACTGATGCCAATTTGTTCCTTATGAAATTAGTTCCACTGCGCCTTATTGGATTCTTTGAAAACTCCGATGGGGAGAGCAAAAATGAAGAGCAGAAAGTTTTATGGCAAAATCCACGACCTTCGTCCACGCGTTTTTGTAGGCCAATCAAATTGAGAAAGAAACACCAGAGCTAATTCGTCAAGAAATTGCTGCCATGGAGATTGAAATTTCTAACTTGTCTGATTTCGATATTTTAATGCAAAAAGATGGACAGGAACTCAAATTTAAATGTACGTTTATTATGCACTTGACTATGCTTGACGTAAAAGCGATCAATGCTTTGACTGATAATAAATCGACACAAACGTGTTATTTATGCAAATCGAAGCCGACAGAAATGAACGACCTTAGGAATAAAAAACATACTACTTTAATTGTGGATAATCTGAAGTATGGTTTGACTACGATGCACGCCTGGATAAAGTTTTTGGAATGTGTTCTTCACATATCCTATAAACTAGAGTTACAAAAACCCACCGTTCGAGGCATTACTTCAGAACAAGCTAATATAATAAAAACGCGGCAAAAACGCATACATCACGAGTTACATAAAAAAATGGAAATAAGAGTTGACAAAGTAGTTCAAGGGAAGGGCACATCTAACACTGGAAATGTAGGAAGAACTTTTTTCGAAAATTATAAAGATTTTGCCAATATCACAGGAGTTGATGAAAATTTAATTCGAAAGTTTGGATTTATTATGATAGCTTTGTCAAGTGCGTACTCTTTAAACATCACGAATTTTAATAACTTTGCAAAAGACACCGCTAATTTGTACGTTGAAAAATATTCATGGTATCGAATGCCAGTCAGCGTATACAAAATCCTCATTCATGGAGGTGCAGTTGCTGAAGCGATTATTCTGTCAATAGGGATGATGTCTGAAGAGGCTCAAGAAGCCAGTAATAAAATATATAGACGAGTTCGAGAAAGACACACCAGAAAATGCTTAGACACAACAACTGACTTAAAGAAAATGATGCTTCAACAAACAGACCCAATCATTGCTGAATTACGAGGTTTGCCAAAAAAAAGTAAAAAAGAGCTGCCTGATGATGTGCTACCATTACTAGTTCTCGACTCATTGACCGAAGATGAATAAACTCTACCGCTATTTTTAATAAGTTAATTATAAAGTTGATACTTAAAGACTCTATATTCATTGTTAATATATAGTTGATTTTTTCTAAACTATATTTATTGTTGTTATAAATAAAATTAACTGGTAATTAATTTATAAAAATGTTTTAACCTTTGGTCTAAATAAAAAATAAAATTTGTTTCTAATTTTTTGATTCGAAAGTGCAAAGAATTTTTATATTATTCGTAACCAGCGACCTTAAAATCCCTTTGATAGCAAGTTTTAAGCCATTCATCATGTTTTTAAAAATTTGTTTTTCATATTGCATTTGCCATTTTAAAAATGCAAAAACTAACTTCACATTTGTGATCAGCGACCTCAAAAACCTATTAGTAACCAGTTTTTGATAAATCTATGACGTTTTTCGAAATTCATTCGCCATATTGGATTCGCCATTTTGAATTTTGAAAAACTAACATCACATTCGTGATCAGCGACCTCAAAAACCCCTAAGTACCTAGTTTTTGAAAAATCTATAATGTTTTTCAAAATTCATCCGCCATATTGGATTCGCCATTTTTAATTTTGAAAAACTAACATCATATTCGTAATCAGCGACTCCAAAAACCCCCGAGTAACGATTTTCAAGCGAATCCGATCAATTTTTTAAAAAGTCACCCGCCATATTGGATCCGCCATTTTGAATTTTCAAAAACTAACAACAGATTCGTAATCAGCGACCTCGCAAATTTTTAGTTACCAAGTTTTATAAAAATCTATTTAAAAACCACTGAGTAATTAATTTTGTCCCCCTAGATTTGCAATCTATCCCACTGTGCGTCACTATCTACATTATTTTCTAATACAATCCTTTATTTCTGTTATATTTTTATTATTATTTTATATATTATTTTATTTATAATTATATTATTATATTTTTTAATTTTGAAAATACCGAACGAAAAATCACGAACAATAGAGGGGCTGATAGTAAAAATGGTTTATAATAATAATAATGGAAGCAAAAGTAGTATAAGGGTAAGAATTCCTGAAGTGGGCAACGGATTTTCCAAGGTTTCCAATTTCTATAATAAACTTTATAAAAATAAAGTACTAATAGAGGGACAAACAGTCATCAAGTTTTAATGTAACATTTTTTTAAAACATTTATATCTCAGAACTGGATTATCGGATTTTGATGAAAATTTGTGGACACAATTAAGGGGACTTTCTGGTTTAGAATTTCAAAAAAATCGATTTTTTTTTTGCTTAAAAATGTTCCTTAGTATCATAGAATTACTGTCCCAAAACGATTTTTAAAAAATATGTACAAAAACAAAAGTTATAACAATATTTATGACGGTATGTATTTCAACAACAATCTACAGTTATCTTATTTACATATTTGGTGTTCCTCTTTTATTGATATTAGCTTGAAACATGTTACTCGAGGGTTTTTGGGGTCGCTGATTATGAATTTGATGTCAGTTTTTGAAAATACAAAATGGCGGATCCAATATGGCGGACGAAAAAATAAAAATTCAACCGGATTTGCTTAAAACTTGTTACTCGGGGGTTTTTGGGGTCGCTGATTACGAATTTGATGTCAGTTTTTGAAAATACAAAATGGCGGATCTAATATGGCGGACAAAGATTAAGAAATTAATTAAATTTAGTTGAAAATGGTTACTTGTGGCCTTTTGAGATTGCTAGTTATGAATATAGGCACAAAACATTAACGTTCTAGAAACGTTTTAAATACATATGCACTGAAAAAAAATGCTATAGAATCTAAAGATATGCTATTGCGGGCTGCCAAAAGCAGATATTGTTGAATGAATAGCATATGTTCAAAATCTTAAAGCATTGCGTTTGAATCAAATACTTCATTATCAATTTTGAAAGTAATACTGTCCGCCATATTGGATCCGCCATTTTGAATTTCCAAAAACTGACATCAAATTCATAATCAGCGACCCCAAAAACCCCCGAGTAGCAAGTTTTAAGCAAATCCGGTTGAATTTTTATTCTTTCGTCCGCCATATTAGATCCGCCATTTTGTATTTTCAAAAACTGACATCAAATTCGTAATCAGCGACCCCAAAAACCCCCGAGTAACAAGTTTTAAGCAAATCCAGGTGAATTTTTATTTTTTCGTCCGCCATATTAGATCCGCCATTTTGTATTTTAAAAAACTGACATCAAATTCGTAATCAGCGACCCCAAAAACCCCCGAGTAGCAAGTTTTAAGCAAATCCGGTTGAATTTTTATTTTTTCGTCCGCCATATTGGATCCGCCATTTTGGATTTTCCAAAACGGACATCAAATTCGTAATCAGCGACCCCAAAAACAGCGGGATACGAAGTTCTGTTGTAATAAAAAGTTGTTTGATATTCATGACTCAATGAATTATGTTATGAAAACTTTAAACGCGTTTTTCTCGAAAACTCATTTTTCAAACTGGTACAGAGCTTTTCTCGAAATCTACTGAACCGATTTTGAAATCCCAAAAATTTTTCGATTCTTTATTTAAAAAACTGGTGCCTAAACCTCTAAAAACTCATATTTCTACCGCCTGTGTTTTTATATGGAGGTAAATTGACCCAAAAACACGGCGTTTTTGCGAGTTTTTGAGAAAAATGTACATATAAAATAAAAAAACCTTTAAAAAATCGTTTTTGAGGTTTAGGCACAAGAATAAATCCTTATGAAGAGATTCCCGTTTGGAACTTGAATTTATGTATTACAGGTTGCCCGGAATCTAACGTACCAAAAAAAAGGTATCTTTTGGAAGACGCCACCTACAGCTATAAAATTGAACTAAATACACTCAAACATATTTTTTAAATTTTCTCTACGCAATGTGCTACAATGTCCAAAAATAGTTTTTACAATTTCTTTAATACTGTTCTTACAATAAAAGTTTTAAAACCTTCCTTTTTTGTCAATTCTAAACCAGAAAGTCCCCTTAATGAAGATTTGAGCTTTTTAAGAAAAATTATTCCAATGTTGAAAAAAATTATTTATTGTGAAAAATAATTGTTAATAATAACCAATTGAATAATTAATTGTGTTCTGGACCTTTTTCGTAAAAATTTTTTTCAGAACCTTAAACTATATAAATCAAGGATTAAATAACTGAAAGAAAAAGTTGGTAGATCGAAATAGTTTAAAATTCACAGTTAATAAACTGTGAATTTTTTTGTCGCGTTGTTTCGTGCGTCGCGGCTTGACGTGGAGCTCCATAAGTTCATTGCACACTCACCACGAACACCGAGTATTCTTAAAAACTGAAAAACAGAATAAGTATCTAAAATTTAAGATTATTAGTAGAATTATTTTACCACATTATTGTTTATACTAGTGACAATAATATGTAAAAATAATTTTTTTATTCAGGTATTTTTAAGAAATGTAAATTGTTTTCAATTAAATAAATTTTACTGTGTTGGTGTTTAACTAGTATTTTTGTTTTAATTTTCAAATTTTGGTGTCTGCCATAAAAAGTTGTCGTCACCATGAGTGGACCACTGTTTATAACCATGAGTGGACTGCCTGTTTTTTATATTTTTAAGGTCAGTTTACCATTTTTATGGAAATAAATTGACAATAAATTGGTTTGAAACTGTTTTATGTTCTTTATTAATTTTTTTGTGATTTTGATGTGATATGTGCCAAAATTATTGAAAATGGTTTCACTTGTAAACATTGCGACACAAACATGGTCTGAAGCTGCATAAGCATAAATTTTGTTTCAATATATCAGAAATATTAAATACATTAAAGAATTTAGAATAACTTTTACAATTTTTTAAGAGTGGTCCACTCAAGGTTACACTTTTTTCATTCCTTAAAAATGAGCTATTTTTTAAGTCAATTGTTTTTCCCAAATAAAAAAAAATCAATGCTATTATGGTATAAACACTTATCTAGGGATCTAAACTAAAGCTTGGAATAGAAACCTCCGACTAATTTGTTGTCATAAAGAATTTTTTAGAAAAAAAGCTTAGGCGGTCCACTCAAGGTGACATTACCCTATATTTACATTTATTCAGAGGCAATATCTATAAAAGAGAAAAAAATTTCTATTTATAGTTGAAATTTTTCTTTTAATTAATCGACTCAATCAGGTCGATCATTATCTCATAATAAGTTATGTTCAATTTTATTGACAAAAAATTTTAACCTTCGTTTAAAAAATTTGAACGTCTTAAATAAACTAACCATGATAAATAACATTTTCAAACATCATCATTATCATATAAATAATTAACATAATTTTCGGACATAATGTTAATTATCAATATTCTTTACTATTGAAAAGATTTTTCAAACTGATGTTAAAATTAAAAAAATAAGCGATGGTACGAAAATAGAAACCTGAAAAGTTGCGAAATTTTTGAATTTTTAGTAAAAAATTGAAAATAATTTTTTCTCTTAATAGATAAACAAAAAAATACAAAATGGTATTTTTATGTTAAATACTACACATGAGTAGCAATAAATCCTAAAAATAAAGAGAGAAAAAAGATGTCCTTTTTTAGAAAATTTTTTTTTTTAAATTAAATTTGTATCACTTGTTTTTTATTATTTTTTATTTTGCGTAATTTTACATAAAAGAGTATATAAAAGGAAAAAATGAGCCCCAAGAGCAACAAAAAATATGAAAATTACGCAATTGTATAGAAGAAAATACAAAAAAGTAATTTTTTGCTAAAATCTTAAAATATTCGTAAAAAGTGCAAACAGAATCCTATTCAAAATTTAAAAAATACGCATTTTATTATTTTTTGAGTAGGATAACATATGTCATTGCGAAAATAATTCGCAATTTATATCGTCGAAATGCCTGCATGATTTAATATGGATCCTTTCATAATAATTTTGCCGTAAAAGTACAAAAATCTTAAAATTTACAGTGTTGAACTTTAATTTTAAATAACTCTTAAAGGAGATAATTTATCAAAAAATCATAAGAAAATTTTTTTTTAGAGCGTTAAATTTCCTATAAGAATATATATTTTTCATTGATGTAAAATGAAATATTTAACGAAAAAGAAATTAATTTGTAAAAAGTCGAGGGGCTGTTCACTCTCGAATCCAAGATTCGTAAGGGAACGATTATTTACGAATACAAAGAAATCCGTGGAGAATCCGCCCAAATTTTAAGAAATTATAAGGATTCACCTTTTACGAATCCAAGCGATTTCATGTGAATCCAAGATTCAGAGAATTCGTCACCTACGATTCCAGTCGATTCCATGTGAATCCATGCAAATAATAATAAATTTTTAAATTATTGTTGAATTGGATTTTGAGTGATCAGCCCCTCGTAAAAAGTAGCAAAATCCCATGTATTTTAAATGGGAAATGTATCGTCTTTGGGGCAAGGTTTATTATGAATATAAAGGGATTATTTTGGTCTGACATTTTGTTTTAGATAGTAAACTAATAATTTAGGGGGCGTCGCAAGAAATATAAACAACTTGGTAAATAACGGAGACCCTAGTCACGGTGGTCTTCAAGCACTTTTAGGTTTACCTAAAATGAGTCAAAATTGTGCTAACGCAGTTTTATCTGTAATCGTCCCAAGATTCCAAATTTTCATTTCCGAAAATCGTAGCTGATTCTTTTTTCGAAAAAAAACATATATGGGCAATTCCACGTGATATTTAAGTCCACCTCTTAAAATCGGCCAAAAAATATTTTTTTTCTATTCTGTATCGAAAAAAACAGATACGTATTTTTTTATTTTTGTTTAATTGTACAAATTTTCGAAATTTTTGACTTGTAATTGTAGACCTATATTCAGTAGCTTATAATTCCGAAAATATTGAGTTTAGAAAAAAGTTGTCAAAGAATGAAAGTTTTAGTTTTCTTTCGAGTTTTAAGAAATCTAAACAAAAATTTTTTTTATAAACAAATTAATTGTTTTTAACTTTTGGCCGGATTTAAAAAAATTTTTTTTAATTTATTTATACCTTATAATATAGAGGAGAGTTTCCAAAAGTCCTGAAATGGGCCTGATGTGTTAAATGAGTTTTAAAACATTTTCAAAAATCACTTGCAAGCATCACATGGGATATTTTTACAATTAACTTTTTAGAACTGTCTGCAGCGTATAAATTTTAATCTATTTGTGTTCTTTGTTTTAAATTAAAGGGTCTACGCTGTAGACAGTTTTAAAAAGTTAATTGTAAAAAAATCCCACTGTCGACTAAAATCACCTTGAGTGGACCGCCTGAGCTTTTAAGTTATCTGACAAAGGAAACGTGAAATAAATAGTGCGAATAGCAGCACCGCACCTAGAAACCGTAAGAAATTAAGTTCCGCGATAATAATATACGTTACCGTTTGATATAACGCATTTTTGAGAACACAAACCAAAAAAGAAGTCGCTCTTTCAATGAGTAAAGTGATTTGGAAGTGTAAAAGTAGTGTAAAATTTAAGTTTTAAAAGGTAACTTATTTTTTTCCTACTACTTTGGACATTGAAATTGATTGTCTTAGTTTAATTAAGTGATAATTTTTACTAAAAAAAAAATTTTGGTGTCTGCCATAAAAAGTTGTTTGTCACCATGAGTGGACCACTGTTTATAACCATGAGTGGACTGCCTGTTTTTTCCATTTTTAATGTCAGTTTAACATTTTTTAGATATAAATTGACAATAAATTAGTTTGAAACTATGATTTATGTTCTTTATTAATTTTTTTGTGATATTGATGTGATATGTGACAAAATTATTAAAAATGGTTTCACTTGTAAACATTGCGACACATACATGGTCTGAAGCTGCAGAAGCATAAATTTTGTTTCAACATATCAGAAATATTAAATACATTAAAGAATTTAGAATAGCTTTTACAATTTTTTAAGAGTGGTCCACTCAAGGTTACACTTTTTTCATTCCTTAAAAATGAGCTATTTTTTTAAGTCAATTGTTTTTCCCAAATAAAAAAAAATCAATGCTATTATGGTATAAACACTTATCTAGGGATCTAAACTAAAGCTTGGAATAGAAACCTCCGACTAATTTGTTGTCATAAAGAATTTTTTAGAAAAAAAGCTTAGGCGGTCCACTCAAGGTGACATTACTCTATATATGTTTTTTTCGAAAAAAGAATCAGCTACGATTTTCGGAAATGAAAATTTGGAATCTTGGGACAATTCCAGATAAAACTTCGTTAACACAATTTTGACTCATTTTAGGTAAACCTAAAAGTGCTTGAAGACCACCGTGTAGTGTGTATGTATGTATGTCTGTCCGCAATATGTTGTCCGGGATAAACACAAAGACTGCTTGACCGATTAAAACGAAACTTTACAGTCTCTTAGGTATTAGTCTAACTTAAATTTATAGCCATATTCGATTGAAAAATATTAAGCTGAACAAAAGTTATAGCCTTTTTCACAAAATTTAAAAAATCAATAAAATGCAAATATTTTAATTTTTTGTCAAATTGATGTGACACTTTCTGTAGCTACTTTTTAATATAAAAATACAACAAAAGTACAACAAATTTTCACTATAAAGATGAAATATAAATAATATATTCGAATTTTTAAGCCAAATCATATTTTTGATTTTCGACAAAATTTTTAATTAATTTTTTTTGTTGAATATTGTTTAATTTTTTATGAAATTGGTATTGATATCGGTTGCTGTTTTTAAATTTTAAATTACATTCATTACATTTATTTTATTAACAAGTTTAGAGTCATGAATTTGATGTCTATTACAAATTTTCTAAAATCAATGAACGTGAGTTTGCAAACAATTTCTATATTGATATTTTCAGGTTTTAAGTTTGAAAGTTTCATAGTATGTATTGTCATATTTAACGTAGAAAATAAAATATATTTGTTCAATATAAAGGGTGCAATAAAACTGAAATTTGACTTCAGCGGGCACTGGGACATACAAAGTCCTTAAGACGCTATTAGAACAAATTGGGATTTATGAATTAAAATTTTTGTATTTTTTAATTCTAGAAATGTTTTAGAAATGACTTTGAAAATAAATATCAAATTCCTATTTATAAATTAAATATTTTCTTCTTGAATTTTAGAAATGTTTGGGGTATGTTGTAGCTTTCCAAAATTCTATCCGGGCATTACGAAAAAACGGGTAAAATGTAAAATCCCATGTGGAAATTGTCAATAGGGATATAAAAAAATTATACCATACGGTTTTACATGGAAACCCATATAGTTTCCTTTATGAAAGTGGATCACATGTAGATTTCCATGTGAGAATCGAAAACGTGTTGTAGTTTCTACTAATACATTTAATAGAGTGTCTATTAACCGCGAAGGAAAACCCGAAAAATAGCCGGGAATTTAATTCGACTAGGATAAATCAGAAATTTTCTTATCTAATTAAAAAAGTTTTATTATATTAATTCGTTTGTAAAAAAATTGCTTTTTGCTTTAATTTCTATTAATGTAATATTTTTATTTGTCAAATTTTAAAAAAGTGGGGCCTACTTGCGATATAATTAGTTCGAATTAGACTCTACATAACTCCAAAAGCTGGTGGAAAATTAGTATTAATTATTAATACATTAATTGAAATACTACAAACGCATAAAGTACTACAAATTGACAAATACTGTTCTGTAAATCTGAATTAGTTAAAAATAGTATTTGATAGGAAAAGTCATTTACTGATTTAAACAGTAATATTTTCCTAATGAAATAGTTAATGTAACTAATTTTTATTTTTTCCCAGTCAAATTTAATTCCCGATTGGTAGACACCTGTTCAAATATATTAGTAGAAACTAAAACCCGTCGAAGACGGGTACGACAGCTAGTTTATAATAAAAGACCTATGCAATTTTTTTTAAATTTGGTCTTTTAAGAGCCTTCTAAAGTGCAGTAGTAGCTTCATATGAATGCATTATAGAAGGTTTTTACACCGTGTGGTATAAATTGATTCTCTGCGCGCATTAACGGAAATATTCTCCACGAGAAATTATATTCGCGTCTGCGCCAAGAAGACTATATACAGGAGGAACAACTCGAGTATTTCTGATGGTCCCGATTTTAACGGACGATTGGGAGTACTACCCCGAGGCGCACTAGTCTTCTGCACATCTCAACACATGCATAACTGTGTATATTTTATATATATTCCATCTGACAGCTGTAACAGCTGCAAGTTTTTATTATCCCCTCATATTGAATAATAAGTGTAAATATTAAGTGAACTTAATATTTTTAATACAGAAATTTCTAAAAAAAGTGAGAAGTGTATTTAACACTAGTGTTTTTAATTATGATTCGTATTGATGAAGAGTGTTAATTTAAATAATAAAAGTTGTAATGGGATTTTCATAACCATTTTTTATCTTACAATAAAAAAAGGGTATGTTATATTATAAATTATTATCTATCCTATTGTAATATATAATTTATTATATATTTATTATTGCTCCAATTATATTTATTTCTGTTATAGCATTGTATTTGAGGTTAACCATAACCTCCAAAGAGGAATTTTTCCAACTGAACTAAGTTTTCGGATTTAACGCTCTACGATATTTCAAAGATTTTAAAAGAGATTTATAAATTATAAAAACTAATGAAGATGAAATCAAGTAAAAATATTTCAGAAGATAAAAACTCTTTTGGGGCATTTCATTTAGTGTTTTCAAAATCAACTGTCACAGAACTTGCACATAACCAAGAAAATTGTAAACAAAACAAACACACATTATTTAAAGATACACAGATAGAGTTTATACAGTTATGCATGTGTTGCAATGTGCAGAAGACTAGTGCGCCTCAGGGTAGTACGCCCAGTCGTCCGTTAAAAACGGGACCACTGCTTACTATGAACAAGCAGGCGAGTTGGTTCTCCTGTATATAGTCTTCTTGGTCTGCGCAAAATGTTTGCCTACAGCTGTGTAGTGAACAGGGTTGCGCAGTTACGCGTAACTCGAGGTTTTCTACGTATGTTACATGTATGTTACATGAAGTAACATACGTATGTTACCCCCCACTCTCGAAAAATACATGGATGTAACAATGTAAGGACGTAACGTACTAGGTAACATACAGTAACAAACCCATGTAACATACATGAAGTATGTTACGTACCCATCCCTGGTAGTGAAAGGCTTTGTCTTTTGTCTTGAACACGTGTTTGCGCAAGCGCGAATATATGCTCGTGGAGAATATTTCCGTTTATGCGCGCAGAGAATAAATTTATACTACACGGTGTAAACACCTTCATAAATAATAAGTTATTACAATAAATGATAAAAGGAAATATTAAAAGAAGAATCTGAAATTTTAAATTGGGTTAGTAGCCAAATTCAATGAATTTGCTCATATGGAAGGCATTAATGGGGAATTCAATGTGACAGACCTCTTGATGGACTAAATGTGTTGCCTTTTAATGTACAGTTCAAAAAATAGGTAAAATTTGATTATGACATATCGTTAAGATTTTTATTAAGACCCCTTTTGACCTATAGGTTCTAAATTACGTCATATTTAAAATAGATTTTGCCTTATGGTAAAAGCCCTTATTGGACGTAAAGTAACAGTCGTTATTGGGCCTCTTTTTAAACTTTAGGTCAGAAATTAGGTCGAATTTGACATAGATTAATATAAGTCTTATAGGTCTTATAGGTTATAATGATCCTTATGACACGTAGGTAAAAAAATAGGTCAAATTCGACATAAATTTTGACGTAAATGAACGGCTTTTGTTCAGCCCTCTTTTGACCTGTAGGTAAAAAATAGGTCAAATTGCTTCCTTTTGACTTATAGGTCAAAGTTAACCTATATTTTGACGTAACATAACGGCCCTCATGAGGGGGCCCTTAGAAAATCCTGAAAATCGACCTTCAAAACTGAGATTAAGAAATTTAATTTTTTAAATAATGGTCACGGAAACCAGTTCTACTACTGCAAATATGGACAGTAATCTAGATTCAATCAGATTCAATGCAGATATTCAGGAATAACATCTAGATTGTACGAGATAACAAAATTTTTGTACCCTGTTGGGACGTTAATGAAATTCACGTTTCTAATCAACAATTAAGAAGAAAAAATATTTTTGTATTCTAATTTTTGTTTAAAATACATTGTTTTTTATTAACAATTTAAAAAAGAAAAATATATGAACAGGAAATATCATCGTTTTCTGAGGAAAACCCATTTTTCTCTTCTAATCGTTGATCATAAATGTTGTCATGTCAACTTCACTCTTGACTCTTGGATGGTAACCAATAGCTTAATAATAGTACCATGATCATCTTCTATTTACCACTATTTTGAAACAAATTAATGACAATTATAGTAATAGAATAACATATATTATTCGTAAATATCATGCGATGGAAATTGATCTTTAAAATATTTTGTCGTAAACAAAATTAAAGAAAAAGTATTTAACTTTTGCGATAACTGTAATTTGTCACGTGTCAATCAGTGCGTTCATGAAACATAAATAAACATATATATTGATTTGATCGTTTTGGTCTGCACATTGCCTACCTTGTTACTAAGGCTGGAGTTTGCTACCTTACAAAGGTATGCTCATCCTTAACGGTACCTGGTCCTCAAGCTATTAATAAACATTGCTGTATCTGAATGTTTTGCAGGCTTTTGCATATTTATTTTTCTTTATTTTTAGAGACAAACGGAAATTTTTTATTTAAAAACATGTTTTACGTATTACACTAAAATTAAATTTAATTACACTTTGGAGTAAGGAATTCTATTTCTTTCACTGACTACAAAAGCTTATATTTTGTACCTTCAATATAATTTTTGGTTATTATGTATATATGAATTATTATTTTCGTAGTGATTATATTTTAATAATAATTAATTTAAAAAACACTCATTTAAGAAAATTGTATTGAAGAATGTAATTTAAAAAAATATTAGTCAATATTATGCAATATATAGTTTGCAATATTAACAGAGGAGAGTGGGGCAAACCAGTCATACTAACGGTTTTTTTACTCTTGACTTAACAAATCAACCGATTTCATAATTCGATGACTTGTTTTGAAGATTATTTAATTGCGCAAATTTTTCCCAGAAACACCTATACTTTATCTTTTATTGTTTAGTTGCTGTGTTAACTTTAAAAAATTTTGAAAAGTGTCCGGTTTGCCCCACCCTCTGGGGTGGGGCTAACTACAGGACAGTTAGGTTTTTTATCTTGCATTTGTATAGTCTACAATAACAACAAACATAAAGAATCATGTCAACAATGGTTGTAATAATGTAAATAATAATATAGGATTGAATTTTAATGAAATAAATAATTTTTTTAAATAACAAAACAAAAATGTTTAAAATTATCAGGGAAACAATATTAAAAGGTCTAATTCTCATTGAAAGTAAACATTTTAATAAGAAAAGGGTTTGTCGGTTTGCCCTACAGGCCCATTTTGAGAATTAATATTTGTTTAAAAAAACGCTTTGCCAATTCATCAAAGTTTTTATTGGTAAATATTCCTGAGGTGTGTACCTTCAAAACCTAAGACCTAATATTTGGAAATATTACACGATTTCCTCAGAATTTCCTTAAGAACAAGTTCGTAAAAGTGTATAACAGAACTGAAAAAAAACTTTTGCTCCCATCGTTGCACAAACAAAAGTAAACATTGTCAGATTGAAAAAATAAGGGTATACTACACATAGTTGTTTCAAATTTCTAAACAACACTTTTGACAATTTCGTCATTTTGGAGATATTGACACCTGTCCGGTTTACCCACCGGGCCTATTTTCCCCACTCTCCCCTATGTAATAGATAATAACAAGTGAATTTGAAACTTTTTATTATTGTAATTATTAGGCATATTATTATTGTTAATTTTTACTGCAAAAAGTAAAAAATGAAAGGAAACAATAGGAACTTTATAAAAAAATTCATATTGTGAGGGGCAAGTTACATCATGAAAATTAAAATAATTTGATAAGAATGAAAGTCCATATTATAGGAGTTATATATCGGATGTAGTGGCTCTAAAGTAAAACGTTTGCTTTCTCTTGTTTCCGTATTTATGTAATGGTTTATAACCACGTGATTTTTCTATCATATTAAGGTGCATTGCCCTCCTCATATATATTTTATAAAGAAATTTTGAAATGCGAATATAAAAGTCGCAGCAACTATAATACGTAAACGTCCGGTCGCTGTTCTAGTACACTTGTATACTATATAATAGATAAATTCGAATGCCTTCGTAAAAACACGGATGTAAGAAAAGGATGTTAACCTACTTCGATTGTAGTTGATTCTAGCATGTATCAGGAAAGCCGGTAAGATGACATACGCGTTAACACTATGCCATTACAGTTACGGCAAGTTTATACGGCGCCACCTTTTTAAAACTGGTTCTTAATATGCTTATACCCATGTGCTTTTGACAATTTTATTTATATTATTTCTGTCTTTCTTTAATCAAATTTATTTATGTATTTTTGTTGCAAGATATTTAGATTTGAAAAATTGGAAACTGATAAAAATGACTTTTTTTAGGAATTTTTATTTCGAAAACTATTGATTCTACAAGAAAAAGTCATTTATTCAAAATTGTAGAAAAAATGTCAATTTTTTATAATATTAAAAAAAAGTTAAGAAAAATTAATTTTTCAATAATTTGTTTAAACAATAATTTTTTATTGTTAAAAAAAAGCAAAGGACATCATGGAATTTTCTAGAAAAATTATTTTCTCAAAATTTGAACCTTCCTTAATAAGTGGTTAAATTTTTAAAGCAGTGATTTTTGATGTTTTTGAGAAAAAAATTTTTGAAGTTTGCGCTACGAGTTTTTTTGCGTTGCGCTAACTAATTAACTAATTAATAATTTCAAAATTATCAAAGAACTCAGAAAAAACGGTAGCACATGGTGGGATACGAGCCCACGACCTTTCTATTGCCGGTAGACTGCTCTGACCACTGAGCTACATGCACCCCGAGGAAAATTATTAACTTCTTGAAATTTAATATAAAAATAAATATATACTGTATAATATATTATATACATATAAATATATATATATATATATATATATATATATATATATATATATATATATATATATATATATATATATATATATATCTACCTATATTACAAAAAGATATCGCCGCCGCCGCCGCTGTTTCCAAATTCTGTAAGGGCGCCCTATCCCAAAGGGGCCGTCAAAACTTATGTCAAAATTGACCTATTTTTTGACCTATAGGTCAAAAAGAGGATAAATAACGGCCTCACATTACGTCAAAATCTATGTCTAATTTGACATATTTTTTTACCTGTAGGTCAAAAAGAGGATAAATAAAGGCCTCACATTACGTTAATATAGGTCAATTTTAAGGGCAGTTTTGACCTAGGCGTCAAAATTTGACAAAGAATTTCCGCTACCCTCAAAATTTAGGTCAATTTTGAGGGCAGTTTTGACCTAGACGTCAAAATTTGACAAACAATTTCCGCTACCCTCAAAATTTAGGTCAATTTTAAGGGCAATTTTGACCTACCCATCAAAAATTGACAAACAATTTCCACTACCCTCAAAATTTAGGTCAATTTTGAGGGCAGTTTTGACCCAGACGTCAAAATTTGACAAAGAATTCCCGCTACGCTTAAGATTAAGGTCAATTTTGAGGGCAGTTTTTACCTAGACGTTAAAGTTTGACAAACAATTTCCGCTACCCTAAAAATTTAGGTCAATTTTGAGAGCAGTTTTGACCTACACATCAAAATTTGACAAAGAATTCCCGCTACCCTCAAAATTTAGGTCAAGTTTGAGGGCAGCTTTGACATAGACGTCAAAATTTGTCAAACAATTTCCGCGCGCAGACTTAATGATGAGGTGAAGTTTGGCATCTTACCTAACAATGTAAGGTAATTTTAAAATTGTGTTTGCTCTTACACCTATCATTTTGACCTAATTTTGACGTTTTATTTTTACTTCCTCATTTAGTTACGTCATAATCTATGTGTAATTTGACTTTTATTTAACTACAACTTAAAAAGGGACAATAAAGGACAATAAACGTATCTATGATACGTCAAAATCTATTTAAAATTTGACGCCTTTTTAACCTATAGGTTAAAATGGGTCAAAATATATGTCAAAGTTTAATCTAATTTTTGACATATAGATAAAAAAGGTCCATAACGATTATTACATTACGTCAAAATCTATGTGTATTTTGTCATGTATTGTATGCAATTTATTAAGATGCATTGATATTAAGAAAAAATTACTTTAAATTTATAAAAATTAAAATCAATATAAAAATAGAGATAGGGGGTTGGCGCGCAGGGGGGCGAAGCCCCCCTAGTATATATATCTACCTATATTACAAAAAGATATCGCCGCCGCCGCCGCTGTTTCAAGATTCTGTACACGGAAAAAATTAATTTAGTACATTTTACGAAACTAATTTTGGAATAGCGGATACGGAGAGGAGTTTAGTATAAGATAAAACAGAATCAATAGTAATATATGATGACTGCGTTTCTCGAAAACTCAAAAAAAATTCTATGGAATTCACAAATGATCGGTTGGACGTTCTAATTCAAGAGTTTTGTAAAATGTTTAGCCTGAAGCGCATGCGCCACGGAAAAAAATATTCACGGAGAAAAAAACGAATAAAGCAGAAAAAAGAATTTCTTAATGTACCAATGAGCTCTCAAGACCATTTTTTCTCGTCTTCTATAGGAGATAGATGATTGGTTCGACACATGTGACTGCACTCTACAACGCAATGGTTCGCTTGGATTGGCTTATTTTATTCTGACACTAACTTAACGGAAATACGCATACATATAAACGAATTCTGACGCAACGCACATACAATATAACTCGCACTTGTAGATGAAAGAATTGAGTTTCTTTATATACTAACTGAGGAGATTAAAACTGCGCTTGTGAGAAATGTCAATATACTGAATATTAATTTTTTAAAAAATCATTTTTTTAAAAGTTATACAAAATATTTTATGGTTTTTAAAATAACATTTTTTGATTATAATTAGTTATAAAATCTCTATAAAATTTTTCAATTTTTAGAAAATAATTTTATTCTTAATTTTAAATTATAAATAAATTGACAAAAAATTTTCAAAATTAAATTCAAACTCAAAAAATGTTTATATTAAATTGTCTAAAATTTGAAGTAATAACAGTTAGAACTTGAGAAATTAATATATATATTGTCATCGGTAAATATTATGATAAACTATAAAATTTATTGGAATGTAAATTAAAAGAAATTAATAATAATTAAAAGTTTGGATTACAAAATCACATAAAAAATGTTACGAATTTGGAACAATGAAATGTGAAATACGTAAAAGAAAACAATTATCTAAATGTTACCGGCAGGTAAAGCAGTTCTCTTTTTCCTTCCACATATTATCTCTATATACAGCAGACAAGTTAATACCGACGCGACGAGACAAGCTTCAACATATCTATTTATAACGCGACTTTTGGTACACCCCATATAGAATTTTACGAAACTTTGTGTTCGAGAATTCACGATAGACAGCGAAGTGGAAACTCAAACCACGCGTTTTTAGATTGCACGAAACATTTTTACCATTTTCTGATAAAATGTTCACCAGAAAATACGAAACATTTCTACATTCAAGCTTGTTTTATAAATTACAACACTGGTTGCAGTTTCTCGACAATTGTTCTGCTTAAAGTAGTGAAAGTTTCTGGGTTTTTGAAAAACTTCGTCAAGGAATCTTAAATATCCGCTAGTGCGAAATTAGTTTCGTAAAATCTGCTGAACTTATTTTTTCCGTGTAAGGGCGCCGTCAAAACTTATGTCAAAATTGACCTATTTTTTGACCTATAGGTCAAAAAAAGAGGATAAATAACGGCCTCATATTACGTCAAAATCTATGTCTAATTTGACATATTTTTTTACCTGTAGGTCAAAAAGAGGATATATAAATAAAGGCCTCACATTACGTTAATATAGGTCAATTTTGAGGGCATTCATACATACATATATACATATACATACATGCATACATACATATATATATATATATATATGTATATATATGTATGTATGTATACTAGGAGGGCTTCGCCCTCCTGCGCGCCAACCCCCTATCTCTATTTTTATATTAATTTTAATTTTTATAAATTTAAAGTAATTTTTTCTTAATATCAATGCATCTTAATAAATTGCATACAATACATGACAAAATACACACAGATTTTGACGTAATGTAACAATCTTTATGGACCTTTTTTATCTATATGTCAAAAATTAGATTAAACTTTGACATATATTTTGACCCATTTTAACCTATAGGTTAAAAAGACGTTAAATTTTAAATAGATTTTGACGTATCATAGATACGTTTATTGTCCTTTATTGTCCCTTTTTAAGTTGTAGTTAAATAAAAGTCAAATTACACATAGATTATGACGTAACTAAATGAGGGAGTAAAAATAAAACGTCAAAATTAGGTCAAAATGATAGGTGTAAGAGCAAACACAATTTTAAAATTACCTTACATTGTTAGGTAAGATGCCAAACTTCACCTCATCATTAAGTCTGCGCGCGGAAATTGTTTGACAAATTTTGACGTCTATGTCAAAGCTGCCCTCAAACTTGACCTAAATTTTAAGGGTAGCGGGAATTCTTTGTCAAATTTTGATGCGTAGGTCAAAACTGCCCTCAAAATTGACCTAAAATTTGGCGGGTAGTGGAAATTGTTTGTCAATTTTTGATGCGTAGGTATCTTATTCTATTTTTTTAATATAAAAAAGTAGAAAAAAGTTTTTCTTTCTCTAATACTAAACAATTATTCTTTAACCACTTCACTGGCGGGGCGTTCCAAATGGCGTTCCACGCGCCGAGGCCCAGACTGGCAAAAACACCGAAATGGCGTTCCTAATAAAACATTATTTTTAAAGAGTGTACACTACTTTTAACTTATACAAAGCAATATTTCTATAGTTTAGACATCAGGGAACAAGATTATCACAATGAAAATTTCAGTTTTTGGGATTTTCAATGTTTTTTCAAACGTTGAAATAGTCAATTTTTACCACTTTTCACCAAATGGCGTTCCACTTTTTTTCAATTTTTACACAGTAAAACTCATATTTTTTATTTAAAAAATATATTTACATACAAAACATTATAATATAATAATGTAATAAGTAAAAAATAAATATAAATAATTAATAAATAAAATTTAATAATTATTAATAATAACAAAAGTGGAACGCCATTTGTTAAAAAGTGTTAAAAATCGACTATTTCAACGTTCGAAGAAACATTGAAAATCTCAAAAACTGAAATTCTCATTGTGATAATCTTGTTCCCTGATGTCTAAACTATAGAAATATTGCTTTGTAATAGTAAAAAGTAGTGTACACTCTTTAAAAATAAAGTTTTATTAGGAACGCCATTTCGGTGTTTTTGCCAGTCTGGGTCTCGGCGCGTGGAACGCCATTTGGAACGCCCCGCCAGTGAAGTGGTTAAACAGTATAACAGTACTGAATATTGTGCATAATTATTATGCCGCATTTGTATTTTTAAAATTGTGAACGTTACTGTGTAAACGGAATTTTTTTTCTTTTAAATATTTTTTTTTCAAAATTATATTTCTAAAACAATTTCTTTGACATGTTAAAGCTGTTTCTTTAAATATAGCTAATTAATTTTTTTATAAAACAAATTTTATTAGGTGTAAAGTTAATTAATTAAAATTAACATTAAAATAATTTTAAGTTTATGAAGACTTTCTTGTACAGAATTGGTAAAAAAAAAATTTGTATAACTGTTATTGTAAAAAAAGGTTTTATATTTATTGCAAAAATTCTATTTGGATATTTTTACATATTAGAAGAAAAGTGAAATTTAAAAATTTGTTTTCTAGTTTTTTAGATAAAGAATAAATAGTATATTAAGCAACAAGCTACGTCAAGGCAGCCATTTATTTACGGTTGTTTTTTTGACATGAGTGGAGGTCGAGGGCGCCCCGAGACCTCCACTCGTGTCACAAAAATCACCGTAAATAAATTGGCAGCCTTTAAGTCCCGTGTTACTTACGATATTTTTTATTCCAAAGGCACAAAAATGTCGATTTCAGATAGCAGACGACAGGGAGTAAAAGTCATTCATTTGTTCGACTTGTATGAAAATGGCGGCCTTTTTTCCCACACGGAGAAAAAGGAATAGTTGACACATCCAGATACATGGATATCACAGCCATATTATATTGAAAAATACGGGATATCCATAGTTAAGGTTGCTGCATCCATATTCTATGGCTGGCTGTATATTGTTGGAGCAGCAAAAGATCTATGGTTGGGTGATCCATAGTAATGGAAATGGGAAACAAAAAATTGGAATCACTCAATTAATTAAATTCAATGTCACTTGAGATATTTTATACACATTTTTGTTAATTAATACACGCCACTTATTGAATAACCGCATATTTACGAAATAAATTATTAACCGATGGGGGAGACACGAACCCTAGACCTAACGCATACTAAACACTAACGCTATCCACTACACTATACACGCAACTACAATATTTGAGCATATAATATTCCTTATATACTATACACATATTTCATGAAAATGAATTTACATAAACACTAATAGACAATAACGATAATAAATATAATAAACAATTATAACACTATTTATACACAATAAACTCACAACGCGATTATATAGACGTGACAGGAAACCGACGCGACGGACAAATTGAGACGACCATTTTTAAATGGATGCCATGATAATGAATTGCGCGCAACATGTATCGAAATTTTGAACTAACTATGGATCTCCCAACCAAAGTTTATATGGATGAGGCAGCCATATGTGAAAATCCATAGCATGAATTGTAAGCCCAACAATGCCTATGGATGTCACATCCATATTTGATTCAACAATATAATATGGCTCCCTCATCCATTGAATATGGAATGTGCTTCCATTCTGAAAGTTGTCTCTTCCATTGAATTGGATAACACAACAATATTCTGCTCAACAATATTTTTATGGATATCTCTTCCAGACCTTTTCTTTCCGTGCATAAGCAAAAATAACGCATGGGAGTAGCTGTTTTTTTTTACCATGGGAAAAAAGGTCGCCATTTTAATTCAAGTGGACAAATGAATGGCTTTTAGTTTCTGTCGGCTGCTATCTAAAAGCGCCTATTTTGTGCCTGAGGTATGAAAATGGTTTTTTAAAATCGGTTCTGTAGATTTCAAGAAAAGTGTTTCCTCAGTTTTAATAATGTGTTTTCGGGAAAAACGTTTAAAATGTTTTTGTAGCATACAACAGTGATTTACAAGTAGTAAATAAGTTAAGTAACATATAACAGACACGGTTATAAATATTTCTATAACTTTTTTCTTTCGTATATTTCTTAAAGAAGGTTTTGGTACAAATTTTTGCAAAGTGATAGAGAAATTCCTATTGATCTTCACGTTCACAACTGTTGGTGAGTTATTATGATTAGGTATCTAAGATTATAAGAGTATAGTTTAAATATTCACTCGACTCTCAAAATGTGAAAGAATATAAAGTTGTTTGAGAATTCAAATTAGTAAAATTTTTCACTAATTTATAGTAAAAATTCACTATTCTATTTGGTGAATCTGTTTTTTCTAAAGTTTTAGTAAAAATGACTCAAAATTATTAGATAATCTTAAGTTTAATTATTGGATGATTTTTCCATATTTCAGATTATAATTTCATTCTTTTAGAACATGTAGCCATTAATAAAATATTTTTCAATTAATTGTAAATAATTATTAGAATTAATTGTTGAATCTTATTTATAAAAAAATTAGTCTTTAATTTCGAGACCCAGAGAATATTTCTTGATAGTAAGCACAATTTAATTTCCACTTTTGAAAAATTTTTACTTGGTATCGTTGAATGAGGCTAAACTATTTTTAAAAGATTGGTTTAGAACAGTTATTGCACATTCCACACTTGCTTTGAAAGAAATTATAAAGAACTTACAATGAAGGTTCGAAATTCCATGGTTGTAGACGTTGAGACAGAAACAACAATGTAAAAAATTCGTATGGAAAAACTTGACGTGAAATTTTGTGAATAAAAAAACTTTGATTAATAATGAGGTTTTCTCGTGACCTCGACGACGGTCATAGTAAAACTGAAGTCCTCGAACCTCAGAGACGCATACCTTCCATGCGGCACCTACCTTCACCCGCTTCACGGTTATGTTTTCCATGGTTCAATGTTCCACATATTCCTTTGCCCCCTTTCCCCTCACACTAAGGGAATCAGATGGAAACATCTTTTATGGGCGCGTGACCTTGACCAACTCAAAGAATCTCCCTGCATTCCTGGTGCTTGCCATATGAACGCACCAGGCATTTACGTCACTGACGCGAGAATGGCCTGTTACATATACGTTGATCTGATATTGTACTTGCAATGAGGGCCACTTACTTCTTTGATTCCCGTTACCTTTGAGGTATAGACTTAGTGTCCTGGCTGTGTAGTGAATCTAGGAAAGATAAAAGATAAACCGGTTCAATGCACTTAATCCATGTATTTGTATTATAGGCAATCAATGATCTATTTCGAGTTACTGCGAGTATGATTACAAATCTTGACATCTCAGATCTCTTATTCTTCTTCTATTTTAATTTATTATATATTATATTTTTTATATATTTTATTATATTTATATTTTGAATAACTATTCGATTTAAATTTGCAAAATTATTTATCAATTTTAAGTATATTTATTTTGTACCTTATTTTTTTTTATTCTTCTATGATCCATCATTTTTTATGGTAATGATCATATAAATGTATATAATTTTATATATTTTTCTTTTAAGAAAGAAGAATATGTATTTTTAGCAGCTTTTTTACTAGTCTAAGATCTCATCACTCAATGTCTACACTCATAAGCTTTATGGAAGAAATTTACTTTTAATAAAATAAGTTTTCATTCTGTTTTCAAAATTCATGGAGTGCCTTATATCTATTATGGTTCATTTCAAGGTACTACTACACTTTAAAAGGCTCTTAAAAGACCAAATTTTAAAAAAAAATTTTTTTAGGTCTTTTATTATAAATATGAAAAAAACTTTTTTGCTTATATTACGTCGGGTTAGCGCAATATCATACTTATTCGATAAACAAGGCAAGAACATACTTATTCAGAAAAGAGGCAAGAACATGCTTATTCAAAATATAAAGTAAAAACAAACGAATTCGCAAATTAACCTTTTTAGTCAGACTTTAAATTATCAAGAATATTATAATTTTATTTCAATAATACTTTTCATATTAGAAAAACAAAATATTAAAAAAATTATTCTCAATGGAACTAAATAAAAGTTATTATTCGTAAAACAATTGTACAAAAGTAAAATTTAAAATCTGACTAAAAAGGTTAATTTGCGAATTCGTTTGTTTTTACTTTATATTTTGAATAAGCATGTTCTTGCCTTTTTTCTGAATAAGTATGTTCTTGCTTTGTTTGTCGAATAAGTCTGATATTGCGCTAACCCGACGATTAGTACATATTTGGTGAATAAAAATAATGGTTTGTTTTTAATTTTTATGTTATATCATAATCTGCAGACAACATCCAGATCGAAACTCCAAAAAGTTAATTGTCCAATTGCGGACAGTTTTCTCAAGATTGACAAATCGGAAACAAAAAATCCAAACTGCTTTTTAAAAAGGAAGGTGTCTTGCATAGAAATCCACCACCTATAATAAAAAATCGACTAAAATAATAAAATAGCAGATGTTTCAATAATTTGTTTACAAATACACTATGTTTTTCAGTATTTTTCTAATCTGCAAAAATGTTTATTTTTAGTTTTTTGACTATTTTCTGGTGAATTCACACACAGGACATGCTAACAAACAAAACGACTTATTATTTATTAAAATCGGTTCAGGAGATTCAGAGATAAAGTGTCCGCAATTTGAAAAAACGTTATTTTGAGAAAAACGCGTTTAAACCTTATATGTATCGTTAGAGGCCATCCATAAATTACCTAAAATTCTTTTGCAAATTGAAACCCCTCCACTATTTTATGTCAGACACTGTTACATATACATTAGCACCAATGTTTCTACTGGTCGTAACAAAAAGCTGCATGTTAATTTGAAAATTTTTGACAAAATTTGTCTAATTTCTCCGTTCGCATATTTTAAAACTAATGTTGAATTTGTAATTAGTGACATCAAAAGCCTCTCAGTATTTATTTTCATAAGCTTATCATGAATTTTTGAAATTGATTCCGCCATATTGGATTCACCATTTCGTCGGTTGGGTGCAGAAAGGTGCCGATTCAGACTAGTCGTGAAAAATGTGCCGTTTCAAAAAACACGTGAGAAACCTGCCATTTAGCTGAGTTCAGAATGAGAGAGGGTGCGCACCGATGTTCATATCTATAGATATACTAAAGCATGCTGTAGTATACCTATAGCTATGAACATCGGTGCACAGACTCTCTCATTCTGGACTCAGCTTTAGAGATGAGATTTGGAAAACATGCCAACTCCGAATTGACGTTCATTTTTTTTGTTTGAAGTGCAAGAAAGAAGTTGCCCATCAAATAATAAATAATCAACAAATTAATTCACGGAGAAAAAGGAATAGTTGACACATCCAGATACATGGATATCACAGCCATATTATATTGAAAAATACGGGATATCCATAGTTAAGGTTGCTGCATCCATATTCTATGGCTGGCTGTATATTGTTGGAGCAGCAAAAGATCTATGGTTGGGTGATCCATTGTAATGGAAATGGGAAACAAAAAATTGGAATCACTCAATTAATTAAATTTCATGTCACTTGAGATATTTTATACACATTTTTGTTAATTAATACACACCACTTATTGAATAACCACATATTAACGAAATAAATTATTAACCAATGGGGGGAGACACGAACCCTAGACCTAACGCATACTAAACACTAACGCTATCCACTACACTATACACGCAACTACAATATTTGAGCATATAATATTCCTTATATACTATACACATATTTCTTGAAAATGAATTTACATAAACACTAATAGACAATAACGATAATAAATATAATAAACAATTATAACACTATTTATACACAATAAACTCACAACGCGATTATATAGACGTGACAGGAAACCGACGCGTTGGACAAATTGAGACGACCATTTTTAAATGGATGCCATGATAATGAATTGCGCGCAACATGTATCGAAATTTTGAACTAACTATGGATCTCCCAACCAAAGTTTACATGGATGAGGCAGCCATATGTGAAAATCCATAGCATGAATTGTAAGCCCAACCATGCCTATGGATGTCACATCCATATTTGATTCAACAATATAATATGGCTCCCTCATCCATTGAATATGGAATGTGCTTCTATTTTGAAAGTTGTCTCTTCCATTGAATTGGATAACACAACAATATTCTGCTCAACAATATTTTTATGGATATCTCTTCCAGACCTTTTCTTTCCGTGTTCAATAAATTAGTCAAAACTATTTCTTTTTCAAAAGAAAATAACAATTATGCAAAATTCAACTAGAAAAATCATTTTTATCCCACATGCACAAAAATGGCGCTTTCTGATTGCAGACGACAGGGAGAAAAGTCATTTATTTCTTCGACCGTATGAAAATGGCGGCCGTCTTCTCCCAAGGGCAAGAAAATTAGCTGTTCACCATGAAGTAGTATAAGGAGACCGAACGACCGTGCAAATTTTGTATTGAAAGTGGGGCAGATTTCGCTACCTGAATAGTGGGTAAAAATACCGAAAGGAACACCAGCGCTGCATGTGGTTAAATTTTTGACTATGAGATGCACAAAACATAACCTATATTATTTGTATATGTTTCACTAATTCGTGTGTGTCATATATGTTGTCATGTGTTCCTCATATTTTTTAAATGTTATCAAAGTAAAATAATTATAGTGTTATTTTCAGTGTTATAATTCTATCAATTGTGAATGAACTGTGTTTTCCATTTTTCCCATGCGCAGCGCTAGTGTTCCTTTCGGTATTTTTCACCTACTAAGCGGGTACCGAAATCTGGCCCATTTATAATGTATTTCGTTCGGTCTCCTTATACTACTTCATGCTGTTCACATGCATTTTTCTTGCCCATGGGAGAAAACGGCCGTCATTTTCATACAAGTCGACCCACACAGCACATGATATTTCCTAAATATTTGCTGAATATTTCACTGAAAGATTGAAATATTTCAGTGCAAGGTCCTTGAAATATTTCTGCAAACAGGAAAATGTCCGCCTATGTGGAAACATTGACGCAAAAGTTGAGAATATATTTCATTGAAATATTTTGGAAATATTCAACTGAAATAATGCGCACTGGTCGAACTCAGTTTCTATGGCCTGTAGAGCTGCGCAGTAGTTTTTGGCTTACTATATCCTATGGGTTTTAAAATATTTCAGAAAATTCCTATTGGTTTCAGGTGTTTAACAAATTTCTTAATTTTGTGAAATATTTTCCCAATATTGCAGAATCTTTATGTGTAATATTGCAGGAATATTTCAATGAAATAATTTCTCAACTTTTGCGTCAATATTTCCACAGAAGCGGACATTTTCCTGTTTGCAGAAATATTTCAAGAACCTTGCACTGAAATATTTCAATCTTTCAGTGAAATATTCAGGAAATATTTAGGAAATATCATGTGCTGTGTGGGGAACAAGTGAATGACTTTTACTCCCTGTCGTGGAGGTCGAGGACGCCGTAGGCGCCCCGTTGCATACTATACTATTTTGTATAACTTTATAACTTTTTCTTCGAATTTTTCTGTACTGACAAGTGTCAACATAAAATAAAAAAAATGAACGTCAATTTTAAGTTGGCATGTTTTTCAAATCTCAGTTCAAATGGCAGGGTTTTCACGTGTTTTTTGAAACGTCAGGTTTTTCACGGCTAGTCTGAATTGGCACCTAACTGACCAGTAACTGGACAGTTTTCTGCTCAAAATCTAGAATAAAATATAATTTTTCCTGGCTCTTTTTATTTTGTTTATAATTACATATTTATATATATTTTTGTTTTTATTCAAATATTTAAGACTAATGAGCAATTACTCTTCCAATAACACTTAAATCTAAAAATGAAAAATTCGCACGCATGGGGTATCGAACCCAGAGCCTGGAGACACAACGCATGTGCGTTACCACGCAGCCACGGTGAATAGAAAGTAACTTATCATAACTACAAGTTTAAGAACTGACGTTCTATTACGATTGTGACCAGAATTTCTTGCCAGCGACTTGGCAGAAGTAATGATTAGAAATCATCACCACCCTGTAAAAAAAAAGTATTGGGAGGTACGGGATTCCGTATTGCAAGTGCCAACCTGCCAATGCGGTATTCGCGAAATACCGCATTGGGTGTCGTGGTGAATACGGAAATCAAGGGGTCCCAATGCGGTGCAAGTTTTAAGCTTTAAAAAAACGAAAATACGTGACAGGAGGAAATAATTAGTGCCAGTGAAGAAATATGCGAGTTAAAGGAATGAGAAAATAATAATAGTGAGTGTAAAAATGAAATTTTAAGAAAAAAAGGTAAGTTGAACTGTCAAATATGAGTCCAATGCGGCGTAGGCTGCTTTCAATGCGGTACACAATCGGTACATAGTGCAAGTCGCCAGTAGAGGGCAGAAGCAAGCAGAGCGAATCGAGCGAACACAGTGGCCCAGCTGATATATGATTTGCATTACATTACTTTCCAATTTTTTATTTTATAACCACGTTTCTGCATGAATCTAAACAATATTTTCGATTATTGTAATTTAGAAGATGCTTACCAATTGTACGTTGGCAGATTTAGTGAAAAGTGTCTGTGTACGGAGACAAATGTGTTAGAAAATGTTTGTTTACCTATTTCACGCCATTCAAACCAGTCAAAGTTGCTTTTGCTGTGGCGCATTGAAATCAGCCTATGCCGCATTGGGCCCATATTTGACAGTTCAACCTACCTTTTTTTCTTAAAATTTCATTTTCACACTCACTATTATTATTTTCTCATTCCTTTAACTCGCATATTTCTCCACTGACACTAATTATTTCCTCCTGTCACGTATTTTCGTTTTTTTAAAGCTTAAAACTGGCACCGCATTGGGACCCCTTGATTTCCGTATTCACCACGACACCCAATGCGGTAATTCGCGAATACCGCATTGGCAGGTTGGCACTTGCAATACGGAATCCCGTACCTCCCAATACTTTTTTCTTACAGGGCAGATAAACTGTTTAGTCACTTGTCAGAGACTTGACAGAACACACGGAAAATATACAGCAAACTTAACCTCAAATATGTTCAGTTGTAGGTAAAATACTAAATTACCATATAGGTATTTACTTACTAAGTAAAGTCTTTTCCTATGTAAAATTTAACTAACAGAGAGAAACTGAAAGTACGCACGTAATGCAAATCGCTCTTTCTTTTAAAAGTCTGCCTCCTAGCGGCCAAAAGTCCTAAGCTTAGGTAGTTAGCTATATATATTGCCTAAATCGGTGAGGTTGCACATATATTATGTCAAATGTAATGGCTAAGCCAAATTATATTCGGAAGCACTCGTGATCGCTCGTAAAATGCAAGGAACGCGAGGAATAGAATAGAACTAAAAAGAGATTATGACAATGTTTTGACATTTGTACACATCGTTTATGCAATGTTTTTTGTGGTTTTTATGCTTACAAAATTTTGTATTTACACTACCGTCGGGAATTATCGGTACGGCTGCACGCGCACGGCCCAAAAACATACCAATCTTTAAATCACGTTTTTTTTGTAAATACAAATGTCAGAAAATTAACAAATATACCATTCGAAAGATAAATAAATTCTACTATTAATAATACATAACTGAAAATTTTAATAATTTATACAAATATTTCAGCAATCGACAAATTTAATACAAAAATTTAAAAAATAAAATTTTGTTGGAAATTTTTTCAACCCCTGCACATTTTTTAAAAATTGTAGAAAAAATTTGAAACTTATATAGGTGTGATTATTCAAGTCTCATCTTTAATTTAAGACCAAAAGAGTTCAAAAATCTTAATCGGTTAGCGAGATATCATTATAAACGGCAGAGCATGTTTTTTGACAAAAACCGTTCAAAATCGACTAATTTACTGCATTTGTCAGAAAACATGCTCTGCCGTTTATAATGATATCTCGCTAACCGATTAAGATTTTTGAACTCTTTTGGTCTAAAATTAAAGATGAGACTTGAATGATCACACCTATATAAGTTTCAAATTTTTTCTACAATTTTTAAAAAATGTACAGGGGTTGAAAAAATTTCCAAAAAAATTTTATTTTTTAAACTTTTTTGTCAAACTTGTTGATTGCTGCAATCTTTGTATAAATTATTAAAATTTTTACTTATATATCATTAATCTTAGAATTTAATAATCTTTCGAATGGTATATTTGTTAATTTTTTAATATTTGTATTTACAAAAAAATCCTGATTTAATGATTGGTATGTTTTTGGGCCGTACGCGTGCAGCCGTAACGATAATTCCCGACGGTAGTGTTCGCAAAAATTTTATTTTAGGGATTTAAGCGTATAACATTTTAATTTAGGCTCTTTATTTTGATATATTTCAATATTTATAGGAACAATTTTTATTCTCAACTCCACACGAGTCTCGATTCCCCTACAGATGCGCACTTGTAACACAAATAACTATTCTCCCTGACAACAAAAATACCAACTCAAAATAATTATTTTTTATAACAAGCAAAAAATAAACAATTTGTCTCAATAGTAATGCTGAAAAAACTTTAGTGTTGTCTACAGGCAGAACAGCGCTTCAGGAGGCGAAGCCCTCCAAAAAAAGACCAAAAAAAGAACAGTGTTCTAGAATAAGTGTTACAATTTTATTATAGAACAGTTCTAGAGCTTTGTTCTAAATTTGTTCTGGAACAGTTGTTCTGTATCTGTTCTATAACAGACATGTAACATTTGTTCTAAATTAGTTATAGAATTTTGAAGTAACATTGTTCATACAGTGTTCTAGAACACTGTTACAAAAGTGTAATATAACTGTTCTTTCACTATAACTTCGTGTTTATTTTCACTACACGGAAAGATGTTATTATTAAATTTTATAAAAGTATTTTACAAGTGTAGAGTGCAGCCGCGTTTTTGCATGAATTACAAAAAATCTTTTGAATTTAGATACTTAGAAAGACTCGTATCGATGATTCGTGAAAAATTAAATAATTTTTCACTGTCAGCTTGCATAAATTTTCAAGATTTTTAAAAACATTATTCACCAACAATAACATCAAATATTTAATTAATTTATTATCAATTATTAATTAATAGGTATATTATAAAAATACAATAATAAATTATTATTATTAACTAATTAATTAAAATTTGTTGTTATTTGTAGTATAATTATATATTATTATTTGTAATAAAAAAATTTATATATATATATATATCTATCCCTATAATATAAAATCATTTCGCCGCCGCCGCTGATTCAGTCATTTCTAAAGGCCCCTTAGAAAGGGAACATAGTCAAGGTTGGCCCACTGTTAAGGTAGGCCAAAATTTAGGTCAATTTTGAGGGCAGTTTTGACCTAGACGTTTAAAACTTGACAAAAAATATCCGCTACCCTCAAAATTTAGGTCAATTTTGAGGGCAGTTGTGACCTACGCATCAAAATTTGTCGAAGAATTCCCGCTACCCTCAAAATTTAGGTCAATTTTGAGGACAGTTTTGACCTAGACGTCAACATTTGACAAAAAATTTCCGCTGCCCTCAAAATTTAGGTTAATTTTGAGGGCAGTTTTGACCTACGCATCAAAATTTGTCGAAGAATTCCCGCTACCCTCAAAATTTAGGTCAATTTTGAGGGAAGTTTTGACTTAGACGTCAAAATTTGACAAACAATTTCCGCTACCCTAAAAATTTAGGTCAATTTTGAGGGCAGTTTTGACCTACGCATCAAAATTTGACAAAAAATTCCCGCTAAAATTTAGGTCAAGTTTGAAGGCAGTTTTGACCTAGAGGTCAAAATTTGTCAAACAATTTCCGCGCGCAGACTTAATGATGAGGTCAAGTTTCCCATCTGACCTAACAATGTAAAGTAATTTCAAAATTTTGTTTGTTTTTACACCTATGATTTTGACCTAATTTTGATGTTTTATTTTTACTCTGTTATTTAGTTACGTCATAATCTATGTGTAATTTGACTTTTATTTAACTACAACTTAAAAAGGGACAATAAAGGACAACAAACGTATCTATGATACGTCAAAATCTATTTAAAATTTAACGTCTTTTTAACCTATAGGTTAAAATGGGTCAAAATATATGTCAAAGTTTAATTTAATTTTTGACATATAGATAAAAAAGGTCCATAACGATTGTTACATTGCGTCAAAATCTATGTGTATGTTGTCATATATGTATTGTATGTAATTTATTAAGATGCATTCATATTAAGAAAAAATTACTTTAAATTTATAAAAAAAATTGGACAAGTGCGAGTTGTACTCGCACTGCAATGGCGGGTTCCGCACACAAATATTAAAACAATACTTGCAACATTGATCGGTAAATGGTAGAATTAAAATAAACAATTATAAAAATATATTAAAATCATTTGATAAAAAAAATAACTAAAAAAATTAAAGTATTGTATATATCTAATATTGTAAACAATAATAAGCAGAGGAACAAAATTTTCAAAATTTATTATAGTTCCTCTGCTTATTATTGTTTACAATATTAGATATACAATACTTTAATTTTTTTTAGTTATTTTTTTATCAAATGATTTTAATATATTTTTATAATTGTTTATTTTAATTCTACCAATTACCGATCAATGTTGCAAGTATTGTTTTAATATTTGTGTGCGGAACCCGCCATTGCAGTGCGAGTACAACTCGCACTTGTCCAATTTTTTTTTATTTTTAGTTAAGAAATTAAAGTCAGAAAACAATCTCTCATTTATTCTCTTAAAATTTCACTCTCTTCCTTAAAATATTTAATGCCACGTGTTTAAACTAAAAAAAATTAAAAAAAATTTTTTTTTTTTGAAAAAAAAAATTAAAAAAAATTTTTTTTTGATTTTTTTTCAAAAAGTTTCTTAAATAAATTTTTTGTCGTCAGACTGTAATAATACACTAGGATACTAATTTTCAGCTCATTAGGTCAAATAATGTAAAAGTTAGAAAAAAAAATTTTTTTTTTTTAAATTTTTTAGTTTTTCCTTGACAACGCTATGGCCATCATTACATATCAAGTTCTCTATATTTTTCCTGTAATATTCGAGTAAAAATACACCAGCATGCAAAATTTCAGCTCTCCATGTCGAATAGTTTAGAAGTTAAGGGGGGGGGAATGGTCACTTTTTATGCATTTTTGGCCAAAAATCTTGTTATTTCCTTGACAACGCTATGCCCATCACGTCCAATCACATTCGCTATATTTTTCCTGTAATCTACGTGTGAAAATACATATCTGTACCAAATTTGAGCTCTTTAGGTCAAATAGTTTAGCCGCTAGGGGGGGGGGGACACGATTTGGCTACGGACAACAGAGTCTCACCAATAGGGTTCCGACGATACACCGTAGGTGTACGGAACCCTAAAAATTAAAATAAATATAAAAATAGAGATAGGGGGTTGGCGCGCGAAGCGCGCAGGGGGGCCAAATCAGAAATTATTTTGCTTTTGCATCTCAAAAATATTTTTATTTAAAACTACGTGTGAAAACAAAACTTTTCATTATAAAAACGTCCAATTTGATCAATTTTTGACCGAGTTATAAGCATTTAAAAAAAAATTTACGTAAAAAACATCATTTTTTATAAATCTGTATCTCCTGAACCGCTTTATGAAAAAATTTGAAAAAATTCAATGTAGCTCATTTCAAAGAGTACTAAAAGAAAAAAAATGTTTAAAAAAAATTTGAGATGCAAAAGCAAAATAATTTCCGATTTGGCCTGGAATGCCCCATATATAGTTATTTTTTTATTAAATATGTTACATTTCAATTTATAATTTTAGCAGTGCACATAACGGTCCCAAAATTGAAAAGGAAGTTGAAGTAAAATCACTTCCAAGCTTGCGTGGCTATGCGGTTTGCGTATTCGTCTAGGTCTAGGTTTCGATCCCCCGTGCGTGCGAAATTTTGCATTCTTAGTTTTAAGTGTTCTGTGTATAATTTTGAATATTGTTACATAAAGTATAAGTTTAAATAATTATTAACAATGATAATAATAATTTAGTCATTAATTTAAATAAATAAGATAGTCTGTTTAAATTATTAAAGAAAATAAGAAAAATATTTTTTAAAAACTTATTGCAAAAAAAGATATTTTATTAATTATTCATATTTTTAATCATACTCATAAACATTTATTTGTTCTATGCAACTATTAAATTTCTGCTTAAGTATTATTTATGATAAATCGTTTCTGTTATAGAATTGTTATATATTTGTTCTAAAACAATGTTCTAGTTTTGTTCTAGAATTGTTACAGACTTTGGTTCCTATTTTGTGCCTCCAGGGGGACGACATTTTGACCTGCCTGTTCCTCACCAGTTACAGAACTTGTTCTTTTTGTTCTAGAATAGTTATAGAATTATTCTGTAACTTTGTACACTGGGCTCCTTTCACAATCAATGTTATTCAAACTTAATAAAAAAATTTTGCCCGACATGATTTCAGGGTGTGTCACGGTAAATAACTCAAAAACCCTACCCGGTACATTTTGATGTTGTATGTGAATGGTTAATTAATTAATTATTTATTTAATTAGAAATTAATACTTAGGGGTTTTCTGAATACAAGTGAAATCGATGTCAAAAAAAATTATTTCCAAAGAAAAATCCAAAAATTTTTATTTTAGAATTTAAAATTTTTTTCTTTTTGGATCGTTGTAGCGGTACATCACACTTTTTTTATTTAACGTTTTTAACAGTCTTACTTTTTCAAAAATAATGGCCTAGATGATTCTAGAGTGCGACACGGTAAAAAAACTCAAAAAATCCTAAAATTTGATTTTAAAATTTTCCAAATTTTTTTGTTTGTCTAAAATATTTTTTTATTTTATTTAGCAACCTGAATAACCCACTAGTAAATAAGTTGTAAAAATATTTGACAGGTTTTTTAAAATTAACCATTCACATACAACATAAAAATGTACCGGGTAGGGTTTTTGAGTTATTTACCGTGACACACTCTGAAATCATGTCAGGCAAAATTTTTTTATTAAGTAGATCACATAAGACAAATAAGAAAATACATAAAAATGTCACTTTAATAAAACTACAAAATTTTTTTTTGTAATTTCAAAAAAATTTCATTTTAAAATTTAAAAAAAAAAAAGATTTTTGGAATTTAAAAAAAAAAATTTGAAATTTCTTTTGGAATCTCTTTAATTGTCTTTTCAACATATCCAAAGCTGATTAAAATGCATACAGTATTTTTTTAAAAAAATGTGTTTTTCGATTTTTTCCCCTTCACAAGTTCCAAAAAACTCAAAATTTTGAGTTAAAAATTTCAAAAAGTTATTTTTAAGTGAGTAGGAATGAATGGGAAAAATATATTCAGGTCACTTTTTCCCTACTTATTTTGCTATACCCTATCACATGAAATTGCCCATATGTATACATATATGTGCATATAATATTACCGTACGTGACAAATAGCATGACCATGGTTTTTAACATTTTACTCAAAAACTATATTTTTAAAAAATTTGGAAAAAATATATGGGGCAAAATTCCTCAATTGTCCTAACTTAAAATCGAAAGTCTTCAAATCGGGCTGATTTTTGCACAAACTTTAATACTATGGGAGAGAACTTTACCCATAAAATATTAAGATATTTTTTTAAAAATTTTAGGGGGGAGAGGGGGTTAAAGTTTTTGGTAACGTGTGGACAGTGGATTCTTTTAGCTAATATAGCTAAAATACAGTAGAGTGGACAAAATTTTGACCTATATGTTTTCGAAAGGTTTTTTCCTCCTCTTTCGAATGGTGTAAAAAATTTTTTTTTTAATTAACAATTAAACTAATTTTTTTCAAAATTAAAAATATTTTTCACTTTTTTTTAAAAAACGGCATTTTTTTTCTCTTTTTTTTGCTTTAAAATAAAGCTTAATATGTGTACTTTCCATAACTGATTCTGAAAAAATGACGTTTTTTTTGTTTCCGAATTATTAATTAATTAATTAATAAAAATCAGTAAAAAATTACTAAAAAATGAAATATTTTTTAAGCAAGTAAACTTTTCTGAATTATGAGATTATCATCGTAAAGCTTACCTAATTCCGCATCCAACAAGTATAATTACACCTATTTTTACAAATAATTGTTAAATTAATAAATAATTGAAAATTTATTTATTAATTTTTTGAAATTGTTTATAAAAAATAGTTAAAAATAAACTTGTTGGGTGCGGAAGTTGGTAAGCTTTACGTTTGCAAGCGCAAAATTAAGAAAAGTTTATTTCTTTGAAAAATAATAATTTTTTAAAATAATTTTTATTAATTAATTAATAAATAATACGAAAAGAAAAATGTCATTTTTTCCTAATCGGGTATTAAAAGTACACATATTAAGCTTTGCTTGAAATAAGAATAAAAATAAAAAATGTCATTTTTCCAGAAATGAATAAATAAATAATCAATTATTTATTTATTTAACAATTATTTATAAAAAACAGTTTAGTTTATGCTTGCTGGGTGCGGAATTTTGTAAGCTTTACGATGATAAGCTCATAATTAAGAAAAGTTTATTTGCTTGAAAAATATTTAATTTTTTAGTAATTTCTTACTATTATTAATTAGTTAATTAATTATTCGAAACACAAAAGAAAACGGCACTTTTTCCTAATCGAGTATTGAAAGTACACATATTGAGCTTTATTTTAAAGCAAGAAAGAAGAAAAAAATGTCCTTTTTTCAAAAAATTAATAAATAAATTTTCAATTATTTATTTATTTAACAATTATTTGTAAAAATAGGTGTAATTATACTTGTTGGATGCGGAATTAGGTAAGCTTTACGATGATAATCTCATAATTCAGAAAAGTTTACTTGCTTAAAAAATATTTTATTTTTTAGTAATTTTTTACTGATTTTTATTAATTAATTAATTAATAATTCGAAAACAAAAAAAAACGTCATTTTTTTAGAATCAGTTATGGAAAGTACACATATTAAGCTTTATTTTAAAGCAAAAAAAAGAGAAAAAAAAATGCCGTTTTTTAAAAAAAAGTGAAAAATATTTTTAATTTTGAAAAAAATTAGTTAAATTGTTAATTAAAAAAAAAAAATTTTACACCATTCGAAAGAGGAGGAAAAAACCTTTCGAAAACATATGGGTCAAAATTTTGTCCACTCTACTGTTTTTTAGCTATATTAGCTAAAAGAATCTACTGTCCACACGTTACCAAAAACTTTAACCCCCTCTCCCCCCTACAATTTATAATAATAATAATAATAATAATAATAATAATAATAATAAACAAATTTCCGGAAGATTTCCGTAAAAAAAACAAATTTCCGTAAATTTTCCGGATGATTTCCGTAAAAAAAAATAAATTTCCGGAAATTTTCCGGAAGACTTCCGGAAGATTTCCGTACAAAAAAAATAAATTTCCGGAAATTTTCCGGAAGATTTCCGTACAAAAAAAATAAATTTCCGGATGATTTCCGTAAAAAAAACAAATTTCCGGAAATTTTCCGGAAGATTTCCGGATGATTTCCGTAAAAAAAATAAATTTCCGGAAATTTTCCGGAAGATTTCCGTACAAAAAAAATAAATTTCTGGAAGATTTCCGAATAATTTCTGAACAAAAAAAAATTTCTGGAAAACTTCCGGAAGCCGCTTCCGGAAAGTTTCCGGAAACTTTCCGGAAACCCTTCCAGCTGGGCTTAATGTTTCAGTGCTTCTAGAATGAAGACTACTAAGCAAATGAGCTTTTATTCGTTCTGGCCCATGTTTCCAATTTGAAAATCCACCATCTACCCAAGCTTGCTTGGATGCATTTTCGCGTCAGTTAAAATTGATAATTAATTTTCGTTCATACGCTTCAGTACAGATAGTACAAATCGCACGGTTTTCTATATTGAGTTGAAGCCACGGATTTTGTTTTTTCCACGTTTGAAACATTAATAGCACGGTGGATTTTTTCACAACTGGCTCTAGAAAAAAAATGTGATTGTTTTAAATAAATAAGTTGCTTTGAAGTGAAGTTGTAAGCTACAATTGAGGTTATGTTTTTAAGCAAGTAAACTTTTCTGAATTATGAGATTATCATCGTAAAGCTTACCTAATTCCGCATCCAACAAGTATAATTACACCTATTTTTACAAATAATTGTTAAATTAATAAATAATTGAAAATTTATTTATTAATTTTTTGAAATTGTTTATAAAAAATAGTTAAAAATAAACTTGTTGGGTGCGGAAGTTGGTAAGCTTTACGTTTGCAAGCGCAAAATTAAGAAAAGTTTATTTCTTTGAAAAATAATAATTTTTTAAAATAATTTTTATTAATTAATTAATAAATAATACGAAAAGAAAAATGTCATTTTTTCCTAATCGGGTATTAAAAGTACACATATTAAGCTTTGCTTGAAATAAGAATAAAAATAAAAAATGTCATTTTTCCAGAAATGAATAAATAAATAATCAATTATTTATTTATTTAACAATTATTTATAAAAAACAGTTTAGTTTATGCTTGCTGGGTGCGGAATTTTGTAAGCTTTACGATGATAAGCTCATAATTAAGAAAAGTTTATTTGCTTGAAAAATATTTAATTTTTTAGTAATTTCTTACTATTATTAATTAGTTAATTAATTATTCGAAACACAAAAGAAAACGGCACTTTTTCCTAATCGAGTATTGAAAGTACACATATTGAGCTTTATTTTAAAGCAAGAAAGAAGAAAAAAATGTCCTTTTTTCAAAAAATTAATAAATAAATTTTCAATTATTTATTTATTTAACAATTATTTGTAAAAATAGGTGTAATTATACTTGTTGGATGCGGAATTAGGTAAGCTTTACGATGATAATCTCATAATTCAGAAAAGTTTACTTGCTTAAAAAATATTTTATTTTTTAGTAATTTTTTACTGATTTTTTTTAATTAATTAATTAATTAATAATTCGAAAACAAAAAAAAACGTCATTTTTTTAGAATCAGTTATGGAAAGTACACATATTAAGCTTTATTTTAAAGCAAAAAAAAGAGAAAAAAAAAATGCCGTTTTTTAAAAAAAAGTGAAAAATATTTTTAATTTTGAAAAAAATTAGTTAAATTGTTAATTAAAAAAAAAAAATTTTACACCATTCGAAAGAGGAGGAAAAAACCTTTCGAAAACATATGGGTCAAAATTTTGTCCACTCTACTGTTTTTTAGCTATATTAGCTAAAAGAATCTACTGTCCACACGTTACCAAAAACTTTAACCCCCTCTCCCCCTACAATTTATAATAATAATAATAATAATAATAATAATAATAATAAACAAATTTCCGGAAGATTTCCGGAAGATTTCCGTAAAAAAAACAAATTTCCGTAAATTTTCCGGATGATTTCCGTAAAAAAAAATAAATTTCCGGAAATTTTCCGGAAGACTTCCGGAAGATTTCCGTACAAAAAAAATAAATTTCCGGAAATTTTCCGGAAGATTTCCGTACAAAAAAAATAAATTTCCGGAGGATTTCCGTAAAAAAAACAAATTTCCGGAAGATTTCCGGATGATTTCCGTAAAAAAAATTAATTTCCGGAAATTTTCCGGAAGATTTCCGTACAAAAAAAATAAATTTCCGGAAGATTTCCGAATAATTTCTGAACAAAAAAAAATTTCTGGAAAACTTCCAGAAGCCGCTTCCGGAAAGTTTCCGGAAACTTTCCGGAAACCCTTCCAGCTGGGCTTAATGTTTCAGTGCTTCTAGAATGAAGACTACTAAGCAAATGAGCTTTTATTCGTTCTGGCCCATGTTTCCAATTTGAAAATCCACCATCTACCCAAGCTTGCTTGGATGCATTTTCGCGTCAGTTAAAATTGATAATAAATTTTCGTTCATACGCTTCAGTACAGATAGTACAAATCGCACGGTTTTCTATATTGAGTTGAAGCCACGGATTTTGTTTTTTCCACGTTTGAAACATTAATGGCACGGTGGATTTTTTCACAACTGGCTCTAGAAAAAAAATGTGATTGTTTTAAATAAATAAGTTGCTTTGAAGTGAAGTTGTAAGCTACAATTGAGGTTATGTTTTATTATTTATTAATTTAAATGTGTTAATCGTTATGTTTGTTTTATTATATCAATTTTATTTTGAAATGTATACTCTAGACTTACGATTTTTCGAATCGTTCACTTCACCCTCTAGACTTTTTCCTGCTTGAATTTCAACCCTATTAACACGATCAACATTGTCGACTGCCGTCAGTGCTGTGGATTCCAATTCTAAAGATGCTCTAACAACATCTACACTTTCCTCGTTTTTTCTTTTCCACCGAGTTACAAATCTATCCATCTTTCTTTTTGTTTAGATTTTATTCTTGTTAGTTATACTCTTCCAAGTTTCCAGAACTTGATTTAAGACTCAACTATTTACAACTGCTTTTTATAGTCTGCTATGATATGGTATAATGGTGCATTCACACCTTCGTTGTGAGGGCAGGGCAGGGAAGGCACTAATTTCAAGAAGCTTACCTACATTCTATATTGTCTAAAAAATCAGCCAATGAAAAAGCACAATTCTGTTGGAATTATTGACACGAACTATAAAGAATATAAAATGTGAACAAAACGCGTCAAATTAGTGCTTTTCCTGAAAGAAGGCATTTCTGAGCACGCCCGAACGTTAACATACAAGATTAAGATGAGTGTCCGCGTCAGATTTGAAAATATAAATTCTATAAAATTTATATACAATGCTTTTTATGACAACAACTTTAATGTATTTGTTAGAAAAACGCCATTGAATTCCGGGTGGGTGCTACTACCCACCCAAGAAGGCTAGAGACAGGAGGTGAAACTTCGGTAGTGGGGATGAGTCAAAAGCCTTTCATTAACCAGGCGTTTTTCGTTTCGAAAAGTCGCCGGCGCGGTGCTTCTGCACATCACTCACACATTCAAATTCTTGTATACCATATGTTTTACCGTTTTACATATGTGTATGATATGATTTTAATTTGAGGTTAACTTTAAAGTGCAATCAGTGCAATCGAGACACAATTGACAATGTGTGTCATAACGGATATATAGAAGTAATGTGAGTGATTATTAAATTAAGTGTTATTCAAATAGTTAAAAATTCCGAAAACGTGCTGTGTGAAAAGTTGTAACAAGAAGAAAGATAAACCTACACAACACTATGACTATTACTTTTTGTTAACTTTTAATACACTTCATGCTACAGTTTACACATTTTTTTGTTTTTAAAACGTTTTTTTAATAACTAAAAGATGTTTGAAAATATAAACACTTATATTTCATATTGTATTTGTATAGAATATATTTTCCTGTGTTTACGTGTGTAGCTGCGCAGAAGTCCGTGTGGTCTATTGCGGCGAAAACTTTTTTTGAAAGTATACGCCTGACCATACATCAGCTGAGCGACTCAGCATTGCCATACCCCCACTACCGAAGTTTTACCTCCTGTCTCTAGTCTTCTTGTACCCACCCTACCCACGTTATCTGCCAAGCCTGATCCTCGATTACTTTAACGCGACGTACAAGTCCACCATCTTCAATTTTTAAAAAAGGCCACCATGCAAATACAAGTAGAGGTTTCAAGCTTTAATTTAAGCTCATTTTTGTTTTTTTTTCGTTGAAATAAAAAATAGACAGATAGGGGGTAAAATTTGACAAAGAATGCCCTATTTATAAAATAATAATAATAAAATTTAAAGTAGATTTAAAAAAATTTAAGATAAAATGGTATAATTTTATTTCAAAAGCGCAATTTCCAGTTTTGAATAGAATAGTACATTATGCAACAAGGGAGGTATGATCGAGTTTATGTACGGAGCACAATATTGAAAAACGAGTCGTAGCACGAGCGAAGCGAGTGCGACGACTCGTTTTTCAATATTGCGTGAGGTCATGAACGAGGTTACCTCCCTTGTTGCATACTTTGCTTTATACAACAAAGGCGTATTATGGTTACTCTATGCTACCTGTACCGGTGCATGCTAAGTTCTTCCATATAACCAAGCTGGTCAATAAAGTAACCATTATTGCCCTAGGGAGATAAAGGTTATTTTTTTGACCTGTGAGCGGTCAATAATATACCCTTTATCTCCCTAGGGCTATAATGGTTACTTTATTGACTGCTGGGGTATAAGGGGGAACTTAGTACGCGCCTGTACAGGTAGATAAAGTGACCATAATACGCCTGAGGTGTATAAAAGTAATTAAAGTACAATGAAATATAAAAATTAAATTCTGTCAGTTACTGTAAAAGCAGCTAATTTCGCTCAATTTTATCAATTCTTTTTTAAATAACTTCGGGAAACGATGAAAATAAACATTGGCACTGAAAATATATAATCTTTAACCCTTTCTCTTTCCTATTATTGCATAAAGAAATTAAAATATGTTGCAGAAAATTATTTATAAGCCGTCTTGTTGTGAGCGACTTTATCTTTAAATGAGGGTTAATTCGCTTACCATTATTATTCTGACAAAATATATTATAATGTGCAAAAATAAAACTAAATATTCTTTAGAATCAATAAAGAAAAAAATTAAGAATAATGTCCAAAGTTATCCCACAAAGCACAGACATTTTCTGCAAGTTTGCTGCAAGTTTTCCATGCAAATTTCGCAAGTTTGCAGCAAACTTGCATAAATATAGAAATGTCACCCACTTGGCAAGCTTGCACTGCAAGTTTGCAGCAAACTTGCGCCAAATAGCAAAAATATAAAAGTACGTGCAGTAGTTTATTATGACATCTAGAGCTGCGCACTATATTTTAGTCACTTTCCCAGTTTCCCTACAGGGAAGGCATCGTTCATAAAAATATATCCAATTTAAAAAAAAAATTTCAGTTATAAGAGTACTATTATTAAAAAAAATCGAATTATAAATTAAAATAATTACATACTTAAAATATCCAGGCACAAACATCTTTTTTGTAGATTTATTTCCTGAGCGAATTTACACTACAAATTTGAATTTTTTTTAAATTGTTCTTTTGCAGAATCTATCTATTGCTTTCAGTTTTGTACTTTATGAAAATCATGTTAGAGATACAGAAAATGTAATGTTCAGAAGGATTCAACTTACAAATTTTGAAGTAATGCTTTATTTCCTATGTTTTCTTACTACTTGTTCAATATGAAAATTATTCACTTGTGTTTTAAATATAATTTTTATTGAAAGTTACTAATGAATCTGCTGCAAATAAGTTTTAAATTAAAGTTTACCATTTATATTAACCAAAACAACTGTAAATCTTAAATATTTCTGTCCAAAAAGTATGTTAATCGAATTTTAAAAAATAGATATCTGTTGAGCGAATTTACCCTACATGAGCGAAATTAACCTCTCTTACGGTAAGTAATATTAATTAATAGGGTAAATGCACTAGTAGTGCATTTATAGTCGGACACTGTAATTTTTAAAATAATCAATAAAATATTTCTTGTTTAATTATTTTCTAAAATAACACCTCTTTTCTAAAATATAAACTTTACACATTTGTCCAGTGTATTCTTTAAAATAATTATTACAATGCGCTCTCTAAAACTGAATCAGTGAAATTTGACTGAGAATCAGTGACTCTATTCTCGCGATTTCAATCAGTGAAATTTCACTGAAGATCAGTTAAAAATGTTTGAAAGTTCAGTAGTTTTTTACTGATTGACCAATTAAAAAATAACTGAAATTTTCAATATGTGTGACAGAAATTTTCAGTAGGTAGTTTTTTAATTGGCGATTTAGTGCAAAATGACTGAAATTTCAATTATTTTTAACTGATTTTCAGTGAAATTCCACTGATTCATATCGCGAGAATAGAGTCCTTGATTCTCAGTCAAATTTCACTGATTTTCAGTAGAATTTCACTGATTCAGATTTAGAGAGCGTTATTATTTATTTGACAAAAAAACAAGTAAGTGTCCGACTATACCTGCACTTACCCTATATATTAAGACAGATATGGGGCGTTCCATGGCTCATTGCTGAAAGGGATTGGATGTGTGTGCTTATTTCATTTGAATTTTCCCGGTCGATATTTATTGAAAACATGGATAAGGTTTTTGATGGGATCCGCGTCTAACCCGAGAAAGCCCGCCAAATGTTCCGGGGTGAGGGAAGTGGCCCTAATGGGGGTAGATTCTGGGGGGTTTTGATTCACGTTCAATAAAAGATCGTTTTGCTGTTCCTCGATCTCATTTTGTCTTTCGTCGTCCTTTTGACTTTTAATTAAACTTCGCGCCATACATCTATGTCTGTCGCCGACGAAGTAGAGGTAAATTTATTTAAACAGAATTTTAATTTGTTTTTGCATTTAATATTTTTCTATTTATTTTTACAAATGTTTTTTAATTTAGTGTGGCGTTTTTAATTACCAATATTTGTCCGGAGTTGATTTTGTGTGAGATCGAGGTGTTTTGGAGGCGAGGAACAGCGGAAATCTAACAAGACATAATATTATATCTGGGTGCTGAATTGGCCGATTTCGTTGGCGAGGGTGCTTAAAGACGTCGAGAAATCTCCGTGCGATGCCCCTCTTAAGAAATCTTGCTAATATTCGCTCAAGCCCATCCATTGGAAAGCTGCTTCCGCCATCCCGCCGACCCTGCGTCCACGCTTCGATTTGGTTTACTGAGACGACGAATGATTTTGTTGAGCATTTCTTTTTCGCAATATGGAACATTTAACGCATTTTAATATTAAAGAGCGTACCGTAGCTCGTCCACCAACAATCCAACAAGTCGATCTAATATAGGTTAGAGTAGATTGAGTGGATCCATGTAGAGTTCTGACAAGGGCATCAGAAATTATAAGATTAGATAAAGGGCTAGTTCGCGGTAGGATAAATGGATGTTTGTTCTCATAACTAAGGGAGGAGTTGGTCAATCTTCCACCGACTCGAAGAATTTTTTTTCCATCAATGAATGGCATTAACCGAACTAATAAATTTTGTTTTGAGAGACTTTCTTTATTTATAATGGTTGCAAATTCATCGCTATAAAAGGCCTTTTGAGTTTGATGTACCCAATAATACTTTGCATCAACTAATTCTTCAGGAGTTAATGGAACTGCAATAGACCCAATAAATCTATGCCGAAATTTTTTTACTACTCGCTGACAAATGTCCGTAATGCGTAACAGTCTGGTTAAACACGAATATCGATCTACTAAATTCCACATTTGAGGGACTGGAGTACGGGTCAAATGGATTAATCCATTTTGTTTGGTTTCTAATAACTCATCTACAGGTTTTGCTGGAATGGAACCTGGCCAATGTGTTGGTTCGGCAGTCAACCATGTTGGGCCATTTCACCATATACCATGTGTAGAAAGTTCGATTGGTGTCATGCCACGGGAAGCACAGTCGGCTGGATTATCCTGGTTATGTGTAAATTTCCATTGGGCTAATGGCAAAGTCTCTTGTATAAAACATACAGTTATGTACATATTCATTCCACTTAGAAAGATGATTATTAACCCAAGTGTGCACAATAGCAGAATCAGTCCATAAAAAGGTAGGCGGGTTGCTTAACTCAAGAGTTTGACACACATGAGCGATTAATTGCGTAAAAAGAGTAGCTGCGGAGAGTTCTAATCGAGGGATGGTAAGCCTTTTTATTATACCAACTTTTGTTTTGGCGCACACAAATGACACTGTTATATTGCTATCTAGGGAAACTCTGATGTACACTACCGCTGAGATTGCGACGCGAGATGCGTCCGAAAAACCATGCAATTGAAAGCTACAACTTCTAGTGGTACCAATCCATCAAGGAAATCGCAACTGTTGAAGATCAGGTAATTGCTAATGAAATCAACCCACTCTTTACTAATATCTTTTGGAAGAGAGTCGTCCCACCCAACTCCAATGATCCACAATTTTTAAAAGAGAATTTTAGCTTGGATCACAACCGTAGCAATAAATTCCAGGGGATCGAATATGCGTGCGATTTTTGAGGAAATAGATCGCTTAGTGAAAGGAGTCGCTTCTACGATATCAGGAGACAAGATGAAAGTATCCTCTGATGGTTGCCATGTTAATCATAGTGCGGGTATAGAGGTAGGTTTATCAATTGATACTGAATCAATAGGTAATTTATGTTCTGCCGGAATGCTGTTTAATATGTCTGGGTGATTACTGATCCACTTCCGTAGTGGAAAGCCGCCCGCCATGCAGAGGGTTGTGACTTGATCAACAACTATTTTACTTTCTTCCAGTGTGTCGCCTCCACCAAATGTATCGTCTACATATCTACCCTTCTGTAATATCGGAACAGCAAGTGGAAATATTTTCCCTTCATCATCTATTATTTGATTGACTGTTCGTAAAGCAAGGAATGGGGAGCAGGCCAAACCATAAGTGACTGTGGTCAAATTGTATACTATGACATCACCAAGAGAATCTTTCCACAATATTCGTTGAAAGCACCAATCAACAGGGTGTACAAGGACTTGACGATACATCTTCTCTACATCTGTAGAGAATACGTACCGGAATTGTCGAAAATAGAGCAATCAAACATCAATAACATCGGTTTAGAGTTTAGGACCAATCTGAAGAAGACACTACACGAAGTGTATTGTTATGCGAGAAAACTCCATGGTGTGGGATGTAATACACTAGAATTGGTTCCGGTAGGTGAGAAGGGATTCGAGTCATATGACCCAACTTCTGATAATAATCCTTAAGAAATTTATCATACTCTTGGTACAATGTGGAGTTTAAGGCAAATTTACGAAACAATTGATGTAAAGATCTCAAGGCAGGGAGTTTAGAATCACCTAATGACGTAACAGGATCCTTAAAAGGCAACCTAACTTGGTACTGTCCGGTTTCAACTCTTTTATGCGTTGATATAAAATGTTTTTCACATTCTTCTTCGGCCGGCGTTAGAGATGGTTTTAAATTAATAACCTCCTCTTGTCGCCAAAATTCCTCAATTAACCCATGTCAATCTTTTTCACATGAACAATGATATCCTTGAGCATGACCGATCGAAGAAGTTCGGCCTGTAGGTACGGAAAGAATTAAGCCAAAACTGGTTAATTGGGCAATTGGACCACCGTCTTTGCTCTTTTTTAAACCAGGCTCAATAATTTAGTGGTAGAGATCAGCACCAAGAATGGACATCTACTGTGAAAGGATCAGAGAAATTTGGATCTGCTCAATCTTTGCTTGAGCTGGAGCTAAAATAATAGAGTTGCGAAAAGGAGGGGTTGATGAGTTTAAATGATTTACTAGTTTATTTGTTGTGTCATTGTTCGAATTTTGAGTGGCATCAGAATGCGATATATTGGAGGGGTTACACAGGCCGACAAAATTTTTTCGAATCTCAAAACCAAGAACCGGACAATACTTTTCCGAAGGTTTTTGACGTGCTGAATCCGAATCTGACCTCAGAATTGCCCCATCACGTCAGGTTTTTAAGATATTCTAACCTAAAAGTGCCAAAAACGCGTTTTTTGGGCATTTGTCAAGTCCTGTTCAATCAAGAGAAATTTTTTTTTCTAAAATTTATTTGCGGCATCTAAAAGTACTATTTTCCCCTTTAAGACAGTAGTCTCCTTTAGAACGCGAGAAAAGAGGTTTTTCAAGAATTTTTTTTGAAAGGGAAGGAAATGATTGCGGTAAACGAAATTTTTTGGTGATATTCTAATGTATTTGAGCTTCAAAAACCAACTTTTATTTTTAAAAAATATTTAAATTCTTCTTAGTAACAACGATTTTTGTGGAGCGCTGCAGTCTGTATTTTTAAAACGGTGCCGGTGATGGAGGTCGTACGATGCATCTGAAACAGTCAAACCAATTTTTTTTTTACTTTTTATAAGTGTCTTTTCTATTTAAACTAAAAAAATATCGAAGAAAAGAAAAAATTCCAAATTTTTTCGAAATTTGAAAAAAAAAGTTTACTTTAAAAAAAAAATTCACTTTAAGGGGCAAAAAAAAATAACTTACATAATACTTTTGTCCAACTATTTTAGTTCAAAAAGAAGATAATTTAATACTGAAGCGAGAACACTTTGATTTTTTTCAATCGGTCAAAAATTCTTTTTGCTATCACCGGCACCGTTTTCTATGACGTGTGAAAATGAAAATTCGAGAAAAAGCGATTTAAAGTTTTAGGTCAAAAAAGTACAATTTTTAGGATACTTACACTAATTAAATTTTAGTCAGCTATTTCTGGCTCCGCATCGATATTATCGTCAAAATTTTTGCATTGCTTCCCGATAACAATATCGAGCAGCTGCATAGTGGTCAGCACAGATGCATAGGCCTTGTTAAAAATGCCTGCAAAATTCGAATTTTGAAAACTTGAAAAAATCTTTATTTTTCACTGAGATATCGTCATTTGAAGTTATGAATGTGGTAAATTGATCAATATTCGTATACTGACCAGATTCAAAAACTTTAAATGACGATATCTCAGTAAAAAATAAAGATTTTTTTAAGTTTAAAAAACTTTTTAAAGTGGAAGAATAGTACTTTTAGATGCTGCAAATAACTTTTAGAAAAAAAATTTTCTCTTGCTTGTACACGACTATAAAAATGCCCAAAAAACGTGTTTTTGGAACTTTTAGGTTAGAATATCTCAAAAACTTGACGTGATGGGGCAATTCTGAGGTCAGATTCGGATTCAGCACGTCAAAAACCTTCGGAAAAGTATTGTCCGGTTCTTGGTTTTGAGATTCGCCAAAATTTTGTCGGTCTGTGTTATTAGTAGATTTTGAGGAAACAGTGTGAATTGAGGTATGACGTTTTTCCCCACATTTGATGCAACGTTTTAAAGAAGGACATGACCTTACTAAATGTGTCCCTAGAAAATTGAAGCATAAACTCTTCTGTTTAATAATAAACTGTATTCAGGGCATTTGTATGTAAGATGATCATTTTTACAAATTGAACATATCTTGGTTAGGGAATCTGTCGAATTTGTCTGCTGAACAGAGTGAGATTTTAACTAACGATTATTAGATAAGGGATTTTGCAATTTTGTTCCTGCTTGACTTTGACTAGTAAGCTTAAATGATGAAGAGCGAGACAGAGCCTGCAATGACCTAATCTTGCTGACTAAAAATTCACCTAGTTGGCTCCATTTTGGGTAGTCTGTAGATGAGCCGAGTTTCAACTCCCAAGCGCGAACAGTGTTTGAATAATGACAACGAACAGTGAGGTAAATTAAAAAAGAGTCCCAATGTTTAACGGGCTGACCTAACATCTCTAGTGAGCGAATATTTTGTTGTACTCATGTGTACAGCTCCTCTAGTTCTATGACGGATTCCTGTTGCATACATTTGATAGAAAAAAGTGAATGCAACGTTGGATTAACCAAAATACGTTTGTTGTCATAATACAAAGTTAAATCGCTCCAAGCCTTTTCAAAATTATCTCCTGCTAAAGGGGTATGTTTCAAGAGCGATGCAGCAGACCCAGTCAGATTACTTGTAAGATAATATAATTTCTCGACTGGAGACAAAGACTCATTTTTTAGAACTAAAGAAGAAAAAATGTATCGGAAAGTAAGCCATTCGGTGTAATCACCATTGAACTTGGGTAAATCAAGGTGAGGAAGACGATGGTACAGTGGGGTAGAAGAAGGCAATTGAGGGTGTCGTGTTGGTCCTCCTAAGAAGGTGGTATTTTGGATCTTATCTAACAAGGTGGTCATTTTTTCAAATGAATCTAAGAAATTTTCTCTAGTTGTTCCAAAGAAATTGTGTGTAAAATAAGAATCATCTCTAACTTCACTTCTGACATCTTTTGGCAACTCAGCCATGGCATCTTTGGTCAGAATTAAAAAATTCAAAATGGCTAACGAAAAAATTTACAATCCGTAAAGTTTAAAATTTTTGATCGACATTTTGAATTTTTGAATTTTGATAAAATATTTGATTTAGCGACCCCAAAAACATAAAATATAATGATATCAGGTATTAAAATAAATAAAAAAAATTTAGCACATTTGTGTCACGAAAACTTTATTTTGACTACACTGCTAAGGGGTTAAACGTGCTTGAATAATATTCAATTCTTATCCATAGAGGCACAAAAATTGTATACTTTTAAGAAACGTAAATTAGAATTTAATATTTAAAGATGTCGGACCAAATATGAAGGAAACTTTAAAAGGGTTGGTCACTATTTTTCAAAATACCAAAATGTAATTAAATTTGACTAAGTTTTCTTACTCGAAGGCTTTTATTGTCGCTGATTACGAATTCAATGTTATGTTTAAGAAATTCAAGATGTCGGATCCAATATATGATACAAATTTTTTTAAAATTTTTGCAATTGACCTTAATTTTGTGACGCGGGGGTTTTCGTGGTCGGTAATTTTCGAATTCGATTTTAGTTTCCCATAAATCATAATGGCGGATCTAATATGGAACAAAATTTTTACTTTATTCAATTGACCTTAATTTTGTCAGTCGATGGTTTTTAGGGTCGCTGATTACTATTACGATGTTTGATTTCAAAATTTCAAAGTGGCTAATATAGTATGGAAAAGAAAAATTTAAAAAAATTTCTATACAAGCTCGCTGTTCGTGAGTCGACGCAAGTGCTAAAACAGAAGTAAATTGTCAGTGAGCGCTCCTAGGACATTTAAAGCTACCTGACTGGTATTAGAACTCTCGAGTAACAAAATTAAGGTCAATTGCATAAATTTAAAAAAAAATTCTGCCATATTGAATACACCATTTTAAATTTAAGAAAACTTACATCAAATTCGTAATCAGCGTCCCTAAAAACCACCGAGTGACAAAAGACAAAGACGCTTATAATTTTTTTCACAAGTACCAACAGGTCTCAAAAATTTAACTACATTTTTTTAAAACCTTTATCTAACAATTCAAAGGGTCGTAAAAAGCGGCGGGCGTTCTGGAGCCCACAAAAATAGTCTAAAACAGAAAATCAAAGAAGTTTTGGTTAATATATGATAGTAAAATAAAAATGAACTTCAATTTGCAAAATAAAAAATTGCAAAAGTGTCGAGAAAAATAAAAACAGTGAACATTTTTTTTTCATTCCTTTGTGTTATAACTTTTTTTATAATAAAAATTCATAAATATTTTTGTTTTATCCTCATTTTACTATCATTTATATTAGGGTCAAACCATTTTATTTCGCCTAATGTATTTTTGACCTTCATAAAAAATTTCAATACTTTGGGAAAATATTCTTACATGTTTTGGGATTACGAAATGCACAATGATTTGTAAAAAATAATTTCATTTCATATAAAAAAAGATATTATAAATTGAGAGCACATAAAAAAAGGTTACATTGACAGGCATTACAAAATATTTAAAAAAGGAGTAATCTCTTTAACAAATATAAAAAAAGCGATTGCTATTTATTTTTAAAGACTTAATTTGTGATTTGAACTTGATAAAAGTATCAAATGATTTATAATAAACTGTAAAATATGTTATTTAAGTTTCTGTATGAAATGTCAAAAATCGATCATATTTAACAATTTTTTTGACAAAGTAATTTAATTATCGTAAATCAGAATTATTTACATAATAAGTATTTTAAATACACTTTATTATTTAAATACTTTTTTGATTATCAACTGAGAAATATAAAAAAATTTACCTTAACAATGAACCATTCTTCATTTTATCGGGATTTTGAATGTTTGTAACTTCGTTGGAGAAAACCCGATTTATGCCAAATTTTTGGAGCATGTTGATTGAAACAATATCTTCCTGCTACTAAAATTTCGCGATGGGTTTTGCACTAGTTTTAAAAAAAATTGATTTAAAAAAAGTGTTTATTTTGAAGGTTAATGACAAGTATTATAGCTGACTTGAAGTTGGTTTGCTACTTGCAATAAAAGTCAAATTCAAAATAAAACGATTTTTTTAAAGTCAGTTTAAAACAAACCAACTTCAAGTCAGCTATAATACTTGTCATTAACCTTCAAAATAAATACTTTTTTTAAATCAATTTTTTTTTAAAACTAGTGCAAAACCCATCGCGAAATTTTAGTAGCAGGAAGATATTGTTTTAATCAACATGCTCCAAAAATTTGGCATAAATCGGGTTTTCTCCAACGAAGTTACAAACATTCAAAATCCCGATAAAATGAAGAATGGTTCATTTTTAAGGTAAATTTTTTTATATTTCTCAGTTGATAATCAAAAAAGTATTTAAATAATAATAAAGTGTATTTAAAATACTTATTATTTAAATAATTCTGATTTACGAAAATTAAATTACTTTGTCAAAAAAAATTGTTAAATATGATCGATTTTTGACATTTCATACAGAAACTTAAATAACATATTTTACAGTTTATTATAAATTATTTGATACTTTTATCAAGTTTAAATCACAAATTAAGTCTTTAAAAATAAATAGCAATCGCTTTTTTATATTTCTTAAAGAGATTACTCTTTTTTAAATATTTTGTAATGCCTGTCAATGTAACCTTTTTTCATGTACTCTCAATTTATAATATCTTTTTTTATATGAAATGAAATTATTTTTTACAAATCATTGTGCATTTCGCAATCCCAAAACATGTAAGAATATTTTCCCGAAGTATTGAAATTTTTTATGAAGGTCAAAAATACATTAGGCGAAATAAAATGGTTTGACCCATTAACCAAAACTTCTTCGATTTTCTGTTTTAGGCAATTTTTTTGGTAGTCCAGTCGCCCTATGAAAAAAGTCGTCATTTTCTGCCAAAATTGATACTTCACTTTTGACTGTGGATTCATATAGTGTGTGACGGTAGTATGAATATATGTATATGTTTCCCACTCGAGATTTTTTCAGCTGCGCGTTATAAACAATTGCAAAGATGCCGAAAAACAGTTTTTTTATGACCGTTCTTTCCCATAAAATTATAGGGAGAAAAGTTGTTATTAAAAGTTATAGAACTCGGAAATACCTGTAAAATAATAGGTCATAGGTTAAAATTAGTTCATTTGTTTAATTGCAAGTGAATTTAAATCACTAAAAATGGCACTTTCTTAATTGTTTAAAACCGGACAAGTCCTAGTTTAAAACTTCTAATTTTTTGCTGAAAAATATAAAGATCAACTCCAATATTTTTCGCTGTATTTTTTCTGTAATCAACATGTGAAAATAAATACATAGCCAATTTTCACCTATTCAGATAAAAAACTGTGGGCGCTAGGGTTAAAAAAACACGCTTTTTTGACGAAATTTTTAAAATCTTTAAGTTTTTCGTTAAAAAAAATATGAAGATAAAATCCAATCATGTTCGGTGTATTTTTCCTGAAATCTACACATGAAGATACATAAAATAAGCAAAACTGCAGCACAATAGGCCAAAAATTGTGAAAACCAAGGAAGGGGATACACACTTTTTTTCTAAATCGCAAAAAAAATATGAAGATGAACTCCAATAATTTTTTCTGTAATCTACACGTAAAAATAAATAAAAAATGCCCGACGCCAGTCCACTAGACTAAGAATTAAGAGTACTAGCATAGGGATAATTATTAGGTATCAAAAATTGAAAAAAAAATTTTAGGTTTTCGCTCAAAACGCAATGAAGATCAATTTATTCTAATTGTTAAGGATGAATTTTGAATACTTTAATTAATTAATCAAAATTCTTATTTTTACAAAAACTAGTTTTAGCAATTTGCTAACAAATTAATTAAACACAAAAATTTAAATAAAAATGTCTCAAGGTAAAACGTTATTTGCCCTTCGAAAATAATTTATTTATTTAAAGGTAGTGGATCCTTTCTTAGATTATTATTGTTCAATAATCCCGGATAGACGGTATTTATATTTAAATAAAAGGAATAAAGTAAAAAAGACAGGTGTGAAAAAGTTAATCGTAATAAAACACTACAATGTGTGCGTAATGTGATTCTCACAGTTTATTCAACTTTAAATTCTCCAAGATTAGAAACAATAATGTGTATCTTATATTTTTACATATATTGACAATTATAGTTATTCCAAATAATTAGCTGTAACTCTTTAGCAATAGTTATTGCACATTTTATATTTAGTTAATATAAACAGAAAAAGGTTTTTTTAGAATTTATTAAATTCTTGTAAAATAGTATTGTGTATGACTCTCAATGTGTGTGTGAATAATAGTAGTTATTTGACAATTTTACTCACCAATAAAAATAACATATTTTATATATATTGTTGTTACCCTTAGACTTCTGTGCTTTTCCTCAAATAATCCAAGTTATGTCACTTGAAAAATGACACTATTGTCATCAAAATTGCTTATCGCTTATTCTCTCTAATTTCTTTATTAAGAATCTTCTTTGATTTGTTCCAACAATAATAAATTAATAATTTCAAATCAACTTACAATATTCAAACTACAGGGTCACTGCATTTAAATATTTGGTTGATGATATTATTTAATCAATCGATTTTAAGTGCATTAGACGGAGGTTGATATTTCTAACATCAATGAGACTTTAATTATTTTAATTAATTTTTATTCAATTCAAATTATTTCTTTACTACTTTATTACTACTCAAATCACTTTCTTTCACAGAACTTCAATTCAATATTTAAATCAACTTTTTTTTATTATAAATATTTCACTTCACAATTTATGTCGTATAAATTCACTATAATTATTAAATTCACAAATCAACCCTCCTTTTGGGGATAAAATATAAACCTCCGACTTTGCGGGAAATGCAAAATATAAACTCTACCAATTTTCGGTAGAAACAATATATTACGCAGCCTTACTGCGGAAGGAACAAATTCAGACTCAATCGTTAAATCGATCGAAGTTATGGATCACACCCTGAAATTGCATTAAAATGTTAATAGTGGGGAGACTGTTACACACAGTTCATTAAACTTCTTTGTTGCCAAGCAAGCTTTTCGCAAGCTTGCAAATTCCTAAAGTTGGCTAACACGAGTTCAATGCTCTAAATCCACTATACTTTTAATGTGTATGTTGCTTTTCTTGATATTTAAAACAATACATTTAGAGTCTTCCACTGGAAAATAACTCTTTCGAAATATGGGTGTTGTCCATACTTCTTAGCGATTCTTAATTTTAATAAATTAAAATGTCATTTAATATTGTTAGTGCAAAAGAAAATATATCCAAATTACTATTAAGGTAAAATTAAGGATAACAAATAGTAAATTTGTTACTTTTAAATGATAGATAGTTTGAATTGTCTTTGTGTGAATGATTTGTTTGCTATAGTGTACTTAAATCTAATTACAAAATTCCCAATTTTTTAAATGAAGTTATATAATATAAGAATTTTTAATTTATTAAAAAAATTAAAAATAGTTACGAAGTCATACGTAACACTAATCATTTCCACTATATTTTTCCTGCAACTTACACGTGAAAATACAAAATTGTACTAATTTTCAGCTCTCTAGCTAAAAGACTGTGAGAGCTAGAGTGAAATACACGCTTTTTTGACGAAATTTTTAAAAACTGAGTTTTTCGCTAAAAAATATGAAGATCAAATCCAATCATGTTTGCTATATTTTTCCTGAAAGCTACACACGAATATACTTAAAATAAATACTTAAATGTACTTAAATAATGTACACACTTTTTTTTCTAAAACGAAAATTTTTTTTAGTTTTTCGCAAAAGAGAATATGAAGATGAACTCCAATAATTTTTTTTGTACACTACCGTCCACGAGTATCAGGACGATTACCAGCGACTCTATGAAAAAACATGCCATCACTTTTTCAATCATATCTCGTAAATAAAAGGAGATACAGAAAATCTTAAATACGATTAGAATGCTGATTAAATTTTGCGTCAAATAAGCCGTCTTTGAAATAATTTTGGTAACTATTTTTTGAGTTAAAGAGTTAGAAAGAAATAAAAATAATTATCAAATTTTCTCATTTTTGTCTCTTGATTTCAACTTTTTCAAAAATCCAGAAAAATTTAGATAACATTTTTCTAAAAACACAGAAATCTTCGTTAGAATTTCAGCTTTTTTTTATTTCTTTCTCACTCTACAACTCAAAAAATAATTATCGAAATGACTTTAAAGACGGCTTATTTTACGCAAAATTTAATCAGCTTTCTAACTGTATTTAATATTTTCTGTATCTCCTTTTATTTACGAGATATGATTGAAAAAGTGATGGCATGTTTTTTCATAGAGTCGCGTGTAATCGTCCTGATACTCATGGACGATGTATGTTTGTTGAAATCTGCACAAAAAAAAATAAAAATGTATAACGCCAATCCACTAGGTTAAGAATTGTGAGAATCATCAAGAAAAAGAATCATAAAGAATTTTTGAGCTTGCAAAAAGAGATTTTAGTTTTTCGATGAAAACACTATGAAGATCAATACCAAATTTAATCCAAAAATCTTTTATAATATCTTAAATTAAAAGTAAGTAGGAAATTTGATCCGTGGAAGGTAAAAGTATAGACATATTGGTTTTATGTCATATTTTTATTGATGTCAAATAATTAGAAAGATAGCGACGTTTCGATGACTTGGCTTGTCATCATCATCAGGCTAGGCCTAAATAAATAAACAATAAATTTACACTACAAATAAACACGAAAAATAAGGACGAAAAGAATAAAGTATAAAAATTAAAAAATTTAAAAAAAATTAATTTAAAAGTTATAAATTTAAAAAGTTATTTACCACATCACAAAAAAAACACGTTACATATTAAATTCGCACAGTAATAACTGGCACGTCGAGTTTTAGAGTGGGTTTCGTTATGGCTAAAATCGTTTTACAGAAAAATAGAACTCTAGATAAATTGGAGGAGTCAATGAACTTAGATGTAAACAGCACGTGGCGATGACAAGGTGACAATATTTTGAAGAAAGAAATCAATCATGAATTTTATTTAATTTGCTTATTAAGGGAAAATAAATGTTATTTAGGTATAAAATATCCTCTTTTTTATTAATTGTATGTTTGTTAATTTTTATGTGAAGCATTTCAGAAAAACATCGTTTATTGAAATTTGGTTCACGATCAAGAATTTTTGCATTTTCCCAGTCAAATTCATGACTGAATTTAGATTGACGCGCTTTGACTACAGTTTTTGTGTTGTTTTTATTATTTTTGTGTTCGTTAATACGTGTTTTAAGAGCACGTTTTGATTCGCCAATATAATTCGCAGGACAATTTTTGCAATTAAATTTATAAACAATATTTGTTTCTTTCCATTTTTCTAAATGTTCTTTACCCAATTTGACAATAGATCTTAAGGATTTGTCAACAATGAGAATAATAAGAATATTGTGAGCTTTTAAAATTTTTTTTTGTCAATCTAATGAAATTATGATCATTATAAGGTAAACAAATTTTAGGAATTTGTTTGTATAACAAATTTTTTGCATTAATAATTTTGGAATTTATATTTTTATTACGATATTTTAAATAGTTTAAACGAGTTTTTATATGTTTTTTAATAAATCCAAGGGGATAATCATTATTAATTAAAATTTTATTGACTTTCATTAGAAACGCACTCTAAAACTCAACGTGTCAGTTATTACTGTGCGAATTTAATATGTAACGGGTTTTTTGTGATGTGGTAAATAACTTTTTAAATTTATAACTTTTAAATTAATTTTTTTAAAATTTTTATACCTACTTTATTCTTTTCGTCCTTATTTTTCGTCTTTATTTGTGGTGTAAATTTATTGTTTATTTATTTAGGCCTAGCCTGATGATGATGACAAACCAAGTCATCGAAACGTCGCTATCTTTCTAATTATTTGACATCAATAAAAATATGACATAAAACCAATATGTCTATACTTTTACCTTCCACGGATTAAATTTCCTACTTACTTTTAATATAAAAAATTTCGGAAGGGAATATCATCATTATACTATATAGCTCAAATTAAAGGTAAAAATGTCAGCTTTTCAATGCCGTTGGGCCCTTTTTGAAATATTAATTTTCAAATGAACTATAGAGAATTTAATGACAAAAAACACTATGACCAATTCTTTTTCATGTTAAAAAAAGAAGAAAAACCCAATTTTAAAAATTCTACAGGGCCTACAACATTAAATTATATGATAAATTTACAAAATGTCATATTATTTTCTAAAATTAAAGATGGCGAATCCAATATGGCGTCCAAAATTTAAAAATTTATAATTTTTGTCCAAACTCACCATAAAGGGGTTTTTGTGATCGCTGATGACGAATTTGATGTTAGTTTTTCAAAATTCAAAATGCCGAATCCAAAATGGCAGACTTAAAAATTAAAAATCAATCAGATTTGTCTAAAATTTGTTATTTGGGGGTTTTTGGGATCGCTGATGACGAATTTGGTGTTAGTTTTTTAAAATTCAAAATGACAAATCCAAAATGGTGAACTTAAAAATTAAAAATTAAACGGCTTTATTTAAAATTCGTCATTCCGAGGTTTTTAGGGTGTTTAATTACGAATTTTATGTTTATGATTAGGAATTTGATAGCAGCTTTAAATAATTCAATATAATGGATCTAATTTAGTTAACGTAATATAAAAAATTAGTCAGATTTGATAAAAGTTCGTTACTGTGATATTTTTGGAATCGCCGATTCTATATTGAGTGTTTGAAATTCGAAGTTTTGAATCCAATAACGCTGACAAATTGATTGCTAGGTATGTGATTGCTGCTGATTTTTATATTTTGTATAGAAATTATTATGAATAAAGCGATACTCAAATGACCCTAAAGAACTTAGATTTTTAAATAAATAAATATAATTTGTCCAATTTGTAGTTAATTCTGAAAATCAGACATCAAATTCCTAATTAAAGACCCCAAAAACCCACAAGTAACAAATTTTAAGTGCATCAGCGATCCCAAAAACCCCCAAATAACAAATTTTAGACAAATCCGATTGATTTTTAATTTTTAAGTCCGCTATTTTTGATTCGCCATTTTGAATTTTGAAAAACTAACACCAAATTCGTCATCAGCGATCCCAAAAACTCCCAAATAACAAATTTTAGACAAATCGGATTGATTTTTAATTTTTAAGTCCGCCATTTTGGATTCGCCATTTTGAATTTTGAAAAACTAACACCAAGTTCGTCATCAGCGATCCCAAAAACCCCTTTATGGTGAGTTTGGACAAAAATTATAAATTTTTTAAATTTTGGACGCCATATTGGATTCGTTATATTTAATTTTAGGAAATAATATGACATTTTGTAAATTTATCATATAATTTAATGTTGTAGGCCCTGTAGAATTTTTAACCCTTTCAGTCCCAGTGGTCGATATATCGACCACCTTTTAAGCCACCGATTTTTTTAACATAACTTAAAGGAAAACTTTAAATAATTTCATATTTCTTAATTTTATGTTTCTATAAATAGGGTTTAGTAGTTTTTTAACAAATTAATCTATATTATTTATGTTTTTTGTTATTAACAATCTTATACACGGCAACGCATTATTTCAGGTTAAACTTAACTGTAATCAAATTAAATCAGTAACATATACTTTAAATTATGGTTGTTTTCTAAATTCTTGGGGTTTGTTGAATATTAATCCAAAATCAGATATGCAAATTCAAAATGTTCGATCCAATATGGCGGACAAAAATTAAAAATTAAACAAATTTGCTTGAAAATGGTCTCTTGGGGGTTTTTGGGGTCGCTGATTACGAATCTAAAGTCAGTTCTTAAAAATTTTAAATGGCGGATTTAATATGGCGGAAAAAAATTAAATAAATTTGCTTTAAAATTGTCTCTCGGGGATTTTTGGGGTCGCTGATGACGAATCTAAAGTCAGTTTTTAAAAATTCAAAATAGTGGATCCATAAATCCATATGGTGGACATTAAAAGTTACGAATTTGGAAACACCCTTCTCTTTTTCAATACGGGCTTGGGACCGGCAATGGCAGAGTTTCATCTCTTTATTTAAATTTTTTTTGTTTTTTTAATGTTTCTTTTTAATATTTTAATACTTTTATTAATTTTGTTTTTTTAATATTTTTATATTTGTCGTAACAAACGACAAAAGACAAGTAACAAAACATAAAATACGAACGACAAAAAACAAAAGAAAATCAGGAGGAAAAAAGGGAAAATGGCAAACGACAAAAAAACAGTACTTCTCTTCTATTTGTAATATTATTATTGTAATAGTCGTAATATTAGATTCGCAATTTGAAAATTTTGTAAAAATGATTCCAGATTTGTATTTACACACCCCACAAACTTCCAAAAAGCAGCATTTTTGTCTATCCTATTATTGTAAATTTTTTATTTTTGACTATCATATTGTATCCATTATTTTAAAGGTAGAAAAACTGACTTCAGATTCGTAATAAGTGATCTAGAAAAAACCTAAGCGGTAATTTTCAAACAAATTTGATGGATTTTTTATTTCTTTGTCCAAAATATTGAATCCTTCATTTTTAATTTTAATAAACTGACTTCAGATTCAGAATCAGCGATTTTAAAAACCTCAAAATGCCAAATTTTAAGCAAATTTGTTTCATTTTTAAATTTGGTCCGCCATATTGGATATGCCATTTTTAATTTTTTTTTGAATCAGCGACCCCAAAAACCACCGAAAGACTACTTTCATGTAAATTTGATTAATTTTGCTTCCTCATAAAGGAAGCCTTATAGTGATGTCGATTTCCAAATTTTTTAGAATCAATTATTTTTACAAATTTTCAAGTGTAGTATATATAATTCGTCGAGAGGAACAAATGTCCGGATGTATGTGTGTATGTATGTGTGTGTGTGTGTGTATGTATGTGTGTGTGTGTGTATGTCACCGATTCTTGTGGACAAATTTTCTCTTACACGTCTTGACGGATTTTGATAAAATTTTGTAGGTGTATTACGGTCACGAATACCAAAAATCAGACAAAAGGATTTTCAAAAATATCTAAAAAAATTTTTTTTTCAACAATTTTTTAATTTTTGAAAAAATAATTTTTGGCCCCGAAAAGACACTACTCAGAGGCGGGCGAAGCCCGCCGCACCTTATTTCCTTACACGTTTTAATATAGAAAGGGAGTCAAATTGACTTCCTAGTTGGTACTAGAAGTTACCTAACCCAGAACCAATCCCCCTACAACATTTTAAAAAAAACCTTTTTTATAGGTGCCCCGAAAAGACAGCACTCAGAGGCGGGCGGGCGAAGCCCGCCGCACCTAATTTCCTTACACGTTTTAATATAGAAAGGGAGTCAAATTGACTTCCTAGTTGGTACTAGAAGTTACCTAACCCAGAACCAATCCCCCTACAACATTTTAAAAAAAAACCTTTTTTATAGGTGCCCCGAAAAGACAGCACTCAGAGGCGGGCGAAGCCCGCCGCACCTAATTTCCTTACACGTTTTAATATAGAAAGGGAGTCAAATTGACTTCCTAGTTGGTACTAGAAGGTACCTAACCCAGAACCAATCCCCCTACAACATTTTTAAAAAAAACCTTTTTTATAGGTGCCCCGAAAAGACACCACTCAGAGGCGGGCGAAGCCCGCCGCACCTAATTTCCTTACACGTTTAAATATAGAAAGGGAGTCAAATTGACTTCCTAGTTGGTACTAGAAGTTACCTAACCCAGAACCAATCCCCCTACAACATTTTAAAAAAAAACCTTTTTTATAGGTGCCCCGAAAAGACACCACTCAGAGGCGGGCGAAGCCCGCCGCACCTAATTTCCTTACACGTTTTAATATAGAAAGGGAGTCAAATTGACTTCCTAGTTGGTACTAGGAGGTACCTAACCCAGAACCAATTCCCCTCCAACATTTAAAAAAAAAACCTTTTTTATAGGTGCCCCGAAAAGACACTACTCAGAGGCGGGCGAAGCCCGCCACACCTAATTTCCTTACACGTTTTAATATAGAAAGGGAGTCAAATTGACTTCCTAGTTGGTACTAGAAGTTACCTAACCCAGAACCAATCCCCCTACAACATTTTAAAAAAAAACCTTTTTTATAGGTGCCCCGAAAAGACAGCACTCAGAGGCGGGCGAAGCCCGCCGCACCTAATTTCCTTACACGTTTTAATATAGAAAGGGAGTCAAATTGACTTCCTAGTTGGTACTAGAAGGTACCTAACCCAGAACCAATTCCCCTACAACATTTTTAAAAAAAACCTTTTTTATAGGTGCCCCGAAAAAACACCACTCAGAGGCGGGCGAAGCCCGCCGCACCTAATTTCCTTACACGTTTTAATATAGAAAGGAAGTCAAATTGACTTCCTAGTTGGTACTAGAAGTTACCTAACCTAGAACCAATCCCCCTACAACATTTTTAAAAAAAACCTTATTTATAGGTGCCCCGAAAAGACATCACTCAGAGGCGGGCGAAGCCCGCCACACCTAATTTCCTTACACGTTTTAATATAGAAAGGGAGTCAAATTGACTTCCTAGTTGGTACTACAATGTTCCTGAACCCAGACACGATTGATTTATTTGCCGATACATGGTACATCTCATTGTGTCTTACAGCATTTTAAGCACCTCGACTACCCATAAGGTGGTTAGTGTTCTTAGACGTACCCTTTGCTATTGCCACTACATTTTTAAACCTCTTTACTTTGTAGAGCGTAAAATTAATAGAAGCTTCTTTTCGTGCGATTCATTTACTTTGTTGTCAGTTTTGTTTGTGTTATCCTTTGTTAGTGTTCCACATTTAAAACTTCGGGTGTTCACTGTCATCATCACTTTAAAGACAATATGGATCAACGGTACAACTTGTTTAGGTTGAGTTCGATACTGCAAAGTCGTGAAAGCACTTTGGAATGGCTTTGCGATATCGGAATCATACCTAAAGAAAGGTATTGCGCCAAACATAAAAAGCAAATGAAAAACAATTTGAATAAATCTGTTTGTGGCGTATTCATTTGTAAAAAGAAAGGGAAGCATGAGCATCTAGTGAGTGTTGCAGACAACACATGGTTAGAGAATTGTCATATGTCTGCAGCAACGTGCGTATTGCTCTCTTATTGTTTTGCTGTAAATTTAAATTTTGAGCAAACAATAAGAGAGTGCAGCATTATTGATAGTCAGCAATTGTCTCGAGAGACAGTTGCTGACCGTATATCTTACTGTCGTGAAGTCTGCATGGTCGCACTTGATCTAGAATTGGAGAAGGAAGGTCAAATTGGAGGTATTGGCGAGATTGTGAAAGTCGATGAGTGTAAGATCGGCCGCCGCAAGTACGAGAGAGGGCGCGTGGTTGAAGGTTCGTGGATCTTTGGAATGATTCACAGAGGTAATGCACATAAGTATCGACTGGAGATCTGTCCTGACAACAAACGTGACAAAGACACATTAATTGCTTTAATTAAAAAGCACGTTGTTGTTGGGACAGAAATCCATTCCGATTGCTGGAAAGGATATGTTAATTTAGAAGAACATGGTTATGTGCATGAAACTGTGAATCATTCCAAAGAGTTCGTAAACTCTGAAACCGACGCCCATACTCAGAACATCGAATCGTCTTGGCGGTGGATGCGCCGATCTTTAAGTCGCGGCGGTGTTCGAAAAGACAATCTCGCCAATCACCTTTGTGAATTTCTATGGCGAAGACGTGTAAAGAAATTAGATGCTGACCCCTTTACACAACTATTGCAAGATATAAAAACTGTTTATCCTGGGTGCAACTGAGTATCAATCTGTCCTTTTCAGGGCTACAAAAATGTGCAAAAATGTGCAATATCAATCAGCCCTTTTTAGGGCTCCAAAAAAACATTATTTTATGGTGTTTTTTATAATTAGAGAGGATCGGGTGTAGATTGAATACATTTTAGTACCAAGTTCAAGGTCAATTAGACTATTTTTCTTCATTCAAATTAGTAATTTTTATAATATTGTGCTTTTTAGAAGTTGATGTTAATAAACTATTATTTTATGGTGTTTTTTATGGTTTTTACCAAAAAATTCAAAACTGCATCAATTTTTATAATCACTTTTGTGATCAGAGAATCAAAATACCTAAAAAAATGTATTTCATTAAAACTGGATGTCCTTTTAAGTTAAAGTATATTTCAATTAATTTTTATGGTATTTTATGGTTTTTTACATTTTTCTCGAAAACTAACAGTTTTAGAAAAAAATTGAGAAGACATAAAATGTGTATTTTTGTGAGATCAATATCTTTTGTATGAAACATTTTTTGAAATTTTGCGTTTTTAATGAGTTAAACGTAAAAATCCACAATTTTATGGTGTTTTTTATGGTTTTTACCATAAAAATCAAATTTGCGCCAAATTTCAATATCATATTCGTGATCAGCACGTCAAATTACATAAATATACCAAGTTTTATGAAAATCGGAGGGGGGACGTTTTCGGAACTATATCCGAAAACTCTATCAATCACGTTCGCTATATTTTTCGTATAATCTACGCATGAAAATACATACGTATACCAATTTTTAGCTCTCTAGATGAAAAACTGTAAGCGCTAGGGGGGGGTACATGGTCATTTTCCGCAACCGTTTTAATAGGGTTCCTACCAGGTACGGAACCCTAATAACTTGAATAAAAATTAACTAATTCTTTCGGTATTCTTCAAAAATATGCCTCTGAGGACCCTTAAGATGTGTGCGAAATTTGGATCCGACCGGATAAATAGTTTATGAAAAATTCCATTTATTAACTACAAACATGATATTTTTCAATGGAATTACTACATTTTTGGCCGGATAAAAATCAGTTTTTTTTTGGATTCTCTTCAGAAAATGCCAATCTATCAATTACAATTTGTGGCAAATTGAATTTTTGCAAAAAAACTGGTTTCCTTGAGGGAGTAAATTTTTGCTGATAAACAATTAAACATTGTAGCCACAATTTCAACTTAAACAATTTCGGGCAAACGCCATTCAATTAAAAATGTTTTTCTGCAAATTTAAAAAAAAATTTTGACCTAGCACTAAAGGGGTGGGAGAAAATTTTATTTTTTAATTAACATCCTGAGTATTTGTTTATTAATAATTTAACTTGGTTCTTTCATAATTTATTAATGTATTAATTATATTATCCGTTAAAAAATTTACAAACATATCAACAAATTATTTGATAATGAAAAATCGAGTCAAAATGGAGTTTACTATTCAACTGGCTCGCGACGATAGAGTGGGGGACTCGGAGAGATGCGGCAGCAGCGCGACAGAATACGCTTCAAGTTGTCAAATTTTTTCAAATTGGTACAAATTAACGAATTTCGATCGTTCTTTTTTTAAACTGAGCTAGCTTTTTCTCAGGATTTCAAATCTATTATTGCTTTTTTAAAAAAATTATAAATAATATATGAAAATTAATATTAAATTTTTAAAAATTTTATTTTTCTAAGAAAATTATTATTAATTTAATAAATTGTTCTTTCTGCATTACTAATTGAAAAAACTGTTTTTCCTAAAGAAATTTATAAAAAAAAATTTGTTTTATATTGTTTTTACCGAAATTTATACACAATAAAATCTAAGAATAGGTAATGAAATAAAATAAATTCAAATTTATCTGTTTCATTCTTAATTTTATCTTATCTTGTATCATTTCCTCATAATTGAAATATATTATTTTGATTTACACTAAAATATAATAATTAATAAACATTTAATTGTAAAATAATATCCTTTTAGAAAAAACAATATAAAACAAAACTTTTTTACGAATTTCATTTAGAAACATAGCTTTTGCAATCAGTAATGTTGAAAGGACAATTTATTAAATTTACAATAATTTTTTAGAAAAATAAAAATTTCTGAAAAATTAATATTAATTTTCTCATATTATTTATAATTTTTTTAAAAAAGTAACAAAGGATTTGAAATCCTGAGAAAAATTTAGCACAGTTTAAAAAAATAATGATCGAAATTCGTTAATTTGTACCAAAGTTTTAATATCTCGTTCGGATTTATCAGGATTATTAGGGGAATTCGTGCTGATGAAAAATACGGCGTCAAATAAGGCGATCGAGTGTGCGGCTAATCTTTCACGGTTAGTGCCGAAGGTAGGCGGACCCCGTGAACAAAAACGGATACTGGTGGCGAGTGTCACCCACGCTAAAATGCTCTATGCAGCACCACCGTGGGCCCCATCCCTGAGGAGTAAAAGATGTGTGACCATCTGTGAAAAGATACTGTCTGCGCAGAGATCGATAACAGCGCGTATCATCTCTGCATATAAGACGGTATCTACGAGTGATGTGCAGGTCCTTGCAAGTGTCCCGCCAGCATATCTTTTGGCGAGGGAAAGGGAAGAAATGTTTCTCTTTTCTAAAGAAAGAAGTTCCTTGGATGAGGAAATAAGACCAAACAAGGGCCTGATCCGCAAAGAAGCGAGGCACAGGCTGATAGAAAGATGGCAAGAAAGATGGGATGGCGAGGAAAAAGGTCGATGGACATATCGCCTTATCCCGGCACTCGCCACCTGGATAAATATAGGAAACACGGTCAGGTTTCCTATTATCTGACTCAGGCGCTCACACGTCACGGGTGTTTTAACTCGTACCTGTGTCGCTTTAAATTACGCGAGGACGAGGTGTGTGCATATTGCCAGTTCCCTGAGGACAACGCGGAGCACACCCTCTTCTCATGCAGAAAATGGGACTTGGAGAGGCGGGCCATGTTCGAAGGTGTAAACAGTCAAGTTACACCGGAGAACATGGTATCGCTGATGACCCAGTCAGAAGAGAATTGGCAGCAAGTCGAGAACTTTATAATCTCGGTTATGTCGAGGAAGGACCTCGACGGCCGCCATAAAAGCGTAATTTAAACAGCTTTTAAATTTGTTTGTTCGATTCTTATTAATTTATTTTGTAATTTAATTGTCCTTATACATTGTTTAATTTGTTTTGTGTTTTTTATTCGTCTTTGCACAGTTTTGTCTTTTCAACATTATAAACGTGTTTACTTTTTTTTTCTTTTCTTTTTTATATCCGTTTACAATTTTATCTTTTGACTTTTAACACTTCTTAAACAATTTTTTTTTCTTTATTTTATTTTTTTTAATTTTTTTATTGTTGTGCTGTAAATTCCGCTTAGACTATGAAATAGTTTTAATCATTTTTTTAACTACGGACGCTCCAGATAAGATAAAGGGCTCCAGAAGAAGGGTTACGGCTTTTAGTGGGTCGGGCTGGTAGTAGGTCGCAGTTTATTAAATTTATTATAACATTTATTTATTTATCTTTTTTTTTAATATTTCCTTTTGTTTCATTTTACCAACCCCACATAACCTTGGAGTGCGGAATCCAAGGTATCTGTAGGCAGATTTCCCAAAAGTCCCTAAGCAAAAAAAAGGGGTGGGAGAAAATTTTATTTTTTAATTAACATCCTGAGTATTTGTTTATTAATATTTTAACTTGGTTCTTTCATAATTTATTAATGTATTAATTATATTATCCGTTAAAAAATTTACAAACATATCAACAAATTATTTGATAATGAAAAATCGAGTCAAAATGGAGTTTACTATTTAACTGGCTCGCGACGATAGAGTGGGGGACTCGGAGAGATGCGGCAGCAGCGCGACAGAATACGCTTCAAGTTGTCAAATTTTTTCAAATTGGTACAAATTAACGAATTTCGATCGTTATTTTTTTAAACTGAGCTAGCTTTTTCTCAGGATTTTAAATCTTTTATTGCTTTTTTAAAAAAACTATAAATAATATAAGAAAATTAATATTAAATTTTTAAAAATTTTATTTTTCTAAAAAAATTATTATTAATTTAATAAATTGTTCTTTCTGCATTACTAATTGCAAAAACTGTTTTTCCCAAAGAAATTTATAAAAAAAATTTGTTTTATATTTTTTTACCAAATTTTATACACAATAAAATCTAAGAATAGGTAATGAAATAAAATAAATTCAAATTTATCTGTTTCATTCTTAATTTTATCTTATCTTGTATCATTTTCTCATAATTGAAATATATTATTTTGATTTACACTAAAATATAATAATTAATTAACATTCTAAAATTCTAAAATTCTAAATTCTAAATTCTTATAATTCTAAAATAATATCTTTTTAGAAAAAACAATATTAAACAAAATTTTTTTACGAATTTCATTTAGAAACAGCTTTTGCAATCAGTAATGTTGAAAGGACAATTTATTAAATTTACAATAATTTTTTAGAAAAATAAAAATTTCTGAAAAATTAATATTAATTTTCTCATATTATTTATAATTTTTTTAAAAAAGTAACAAAGGATTTGAAATCATGAGAAACAGTTAGCACAGTTTAAAAAAATAATGATCGAAATTCGTTAATTTGTACCAAAGTTTTAATATCTCGTTCGGATTTATCAGGATAATTGGGGGAATTCGTGCAGATGAAGAATATTCACGAAATTTGCAAGTGTTACAGATAAATTGATAAATATTAATTAATTAACAAAATTTATTAATAAAGCAAATTTTTATTATACTGTATTAAATTCTACATTAACTTACTCAACAGAGACAGAACTTTAACTAATTCATCTAAGAATAACTTAGGTACTCTTCGTAAAAATGTAATAAAATAATTTATTAATTTAAAATAAAGGTAGTGGATTCTTTTCTAAAGTCCACTATTATTCAGCGGCTCCGATTAGACGGTATTTATAATGAAAATAAGGGAGGAAAATATTTTGTAATAGGTGTAAGATTTCAATGATACGCTATTCCATTTGGTTAAAATAATATATGATTTATTATTAACAATTGTATATATTTAACCCAAATGACAATTTTAATTTTATATGCTTGTTATCAATTATAAAAAAAACAATAATCTATTCTTTTGCACAATATCATGTAGTATCAAAATGAATGTGTAATTGTATAAATTGTGTGCTGTGATGGACAATATTAAATCAACTCACCAAAACAATTTTATTTCATTCAACTTATTTCAGAAAAGTATCTTATTACTTCCTCAGGTAGAATGCTTAGTATACACCTGTTTTTAGATAAGTATTTCTGTACTCCAATTTTATTTCCTTGGCCACTTTGTTATTTTCAATATTAATCCTCATATATATTTATACTATTTGCAAACTCACGATGAAATAAATTCCTTTTTCTTTTTCACTGATTTCATATAATTAAATAAATATTCAAAACTCGGGGTCACCGGACTTAAACTTTATTCAATTGATCGATTTTACTTTTTGTTTAAATACACTATATTTTTAATAATTAATCACTTTAAATTGTAATGCAAATTCCTTTTTATCAAAATAATGAACAAAACAAAATCAAAATATCAAATCGAAAAATAAAATATCGCAGAAACTTCACAAAATATATATATATATATATATATATTATTTATATATTCAGAAAAAAACTCTCAATTCCCGAGAGCAACAAAGCAAATATACACAACTTTGTTGCGGGAGGAACCAAGTCAAACTCAATCGTTAATCGGCTCAAGTCTTGGATCACACCCTGAATTTCGTTAAATTATTAATAGTGGGGATACTATTACACATAGCTCATTGAACTTCTTGTTGCGAGGCAAGCTTTTTGCAAGCTTGCAAATTCCTTAAATGGCATTACATGAGTTCAATGATTTCTCACCACAGTAGTTTCACTTGTATGTGTCTTTTATTAAAATATTTGACATCAATACATCTGAGTTTTTCGATGAAAAACAAGCTCTTTGGAAACTGTAATGAAATTCATTTTGAAATATGGGTGTTGTCCGTGACTTTCGCAATAATTTTATAAAATTGACATATCTAAATAATAATGAAACCAAGGAAGTTTAATGAGAGTTACTAATTTAATAGAATTGAAATTAATAATCTTGTAACGATGATAGGTTGTTTTGTCTGCCCTTTTAGTGTTTGTTGTATATGTGTACTTAACCTAATTACAAGATTCCCAATTTTAATGAAGCTATATAATATAATAATTTTTAATTAATAAAAAAAATTAAAAATAGTTACGAAGTCATACGTAACAAATACCCCCCTTTTTTCTGGCTGACGTCCCTTGGCAGCTTTATGTTGAACATATAATTTTGTGAGATTTACATATAATCCTTTTTTCAATGGTTTTACAATATTTAAGTTGTTGGTTTAGCTGAAAATAATGGTTTTTAAACAGAGGCAAACTTTTAGTTGTAATTTTATCTCAAAAATTCGTTTCCTCTCTTTTTTGTTTTAGGAAGATTTTTAAATAAATGAAGTTTGCTTTTGTTTTATTCATAATAATAATAATAATAATAATAGTCGGAAATTTTTTCGTTGTTTAATGACAAGCAACTTTGTATTTTAAATCATTAAGATCGAGCATGGAAAAAAAATGCGCTTGAATATGTGATTTTAAACTTGCTTTTTTTTAAATTGAGTTACTAAAAACCTAAAACTTACTTTACTTACTAATATATTATTGCATTTTTTACCAGGCTAGATTTTATTTGTCTTGTTTCGGTGTACAATGATACTCTTTCTACAAAAAAAATTTAAATAATTTAATTGGTGATGTCTGATTTTTTTTAAATATTAAAAAAAATTATTATAAGTTATTATTCATGCTACAATTATTTCGTATTTTAAACGTATAATACATAGAATATATATTTTATAATGAAATGATTTCACAAATTTATTTGTCTTAAAGAATTACTTTTTTTTATATTAAATAATCTGAAATTTGGTACATCTACATGAAATGACTTTTACAAAATAACCTATATGTCACTAATTTTTGATTTGGTATAATAACAATGATAGATTTTAAATTTATATTCAATTTTATATTAAAAAATAATTTTTTAAACAAAAAAACATGTTTTATTAATTAAACTTACATTGATGAAATTTTAAATAAGTTTATAAAAAACGAAAATCTAAACATGCTTCGATGATTTGTGTCGATTCAGAATATTGCAAAATTTTAAAGAAATAATGTTAATTTTTATTGGCTGACATTGTTTCTTTAATATAAGTTTTGCAGAAAATTATTTAAAGAAAAAAAATGACAGACAAAAATTAATAAAATTTATGCCTACATGGTGTATAAGAAAAATGAAAATTTCTGATTTTCTACCCCTATACCCCCCTTTTTATACGCTGTCGTCCCTTGACAGCTTTATAGGTTTACTAATAGAAAAACTTCTTAAATAGAGGCAAATTTTGATTACGCTTTGTTAAACGGTTTTATCTTTAACTTTCCTTTTTAGGAGAACTTTATTGTAAATAAAAATAATTTGCTTTTATTTAATTTTTCCTATAGTGTACTTGATACATTTTATGAGAAGAATTTGCTTATGATAAATGTAAATTAAGGACTTTTTCCTTTTTTTTATGAAAAATTATTTTGTTACAAATTTAAGTATTTAATAATGTTGTAATATTTAAACATTTCTTTTTTTTTATTTTAAAATTTTAAATAGAATTTGAGGTTTCGAAATTTTAATTCAAATGTCGTGCCAATTTTAAATTATCTATTTGACTCAATTGAATGTTTGGATAAAAGTTTTGTATCCTAATTTTCGAAGTATAATAAAATGCTGAGATTGCTTTTATTGTTTTATGTGTTATAATTTTGTTTCTTAGACATTGTGCATATTTTGATTATTTATTTCGTTAAAATATTATTTTAAATTTATCAGCTATAATTTTTAGAGAACGAGAAATAATAAGAAATATATATTTTTCATTTAAATTACATAAAAGTGAATGAGACATTTTAATTGTCTATTCAGGCATTTCTTTCAATGTTTATATCCTACTGACCTGGTCACCTGAAGTGTAACCCGATCTGGTGTCGCGTAACCAAGTTCGTACATCTAATTTTAAGCATTTTCTCTATATTTAATTTCAAATATTTATTTTTGTATTTATGAATAGTACTGCGATAGAACTTTTCAATAAAATCAATTCAGGAGTTAATGTTATTTACAATTGTAAATAATAATTGAGTATTAAAAGTATTAAAGTGTGGATCTTAAAAAAATTAGACTTTGCAAAAATTTCAAATTGAAATCCTTGAAAATCCAAATTTCTGTTATACTTTTCGACGTTAACTCTGCAGAATTATTTTTAAAAAAAAATTCAATTAAAAAAACTGAATTATTTAAAAAAAAATTTTATTTCCATATTTACTTAAAGGATTTTTAAAAAAAAAAACTCTAGATTTAAGAAAAAAAATCTTGTCTTTTTTTTAAAATAAATTTTAAAAGAAGTCACTTTAGAAAAGGTTCATTGCTAAAATTGAGTAAAATGGAAGATGGAAATGATGAAAGTAATTTGAAAGATTCACAATAGAAATATTTTTGGAATATAAAATAAAAAATTCTGTTACTAGGTTGTCTTTAATTATTGTGAGTCATTAAATTTATAAGAGATTCGGACTTAAGACTTTTTTTTAAATTTCCATTTCTAAAAGAAAATAGTTAAGTAGAGTGGGATAAAAAATTCCAAAAAAAATACCATCTGAGTTTTATACATACAACAGTTATTAAATCGATCTGTAATCCATTTAGCATGTAAATTAAGAAAATTATTTTTTTACTTATTTCAAGTATTATGACAAGAAGGAACATACTTTCTGCATAAAAATGTAATTTTTTTTTTATGTGAAAAACAACTTTAGGCAAAATTTTTGAAAATTATTTTTGAATTAGTTCTATAATGATTAAATTTTTAAATATGTATATAATGGAATGTTTTTAGAATAATTGAACTTTGTAAAATGTAATTAAACATGATTATAATTTTTTTGAAAATATGTTTGATATATTTTGTATTTATGCTATAGTTATATTTATTATTTATTAAATTGGACATTATTTTGATTAAAAAAAATAAGAAATCGTTAGTGGTTGGTTTATTCTTTATTATTGTTTTAGTTGCATAGTCATTTTTTTTAAATAATTATTTCTTTTCTTAGTTTGAGAAAGACAATATTCAATCTAATTTTAAATAATAGTAAAGAATATTAGAGTGGGTTTCTTTTATTGTAATTGAGTCATTAGAAAATGTTAATATTAGTAGTTCAATGTTACATTGTTAGTTTTGATTAATGTTAATCATATATGTTTACTGTTTTCTTTTTAACTTCGAGAATTGTTTTCTCTATTGCTATTTTGTGTTAAATATTACTTTTAAAATGCTATATGCGGACATTTACATTAAAAAAAAATCAAAAGCACAATTTATTAGAGCTTAAATGTCATTTGATTTTATTAGTAAGTCAGCTTGGAATTTCGATGGTTATTTAAGAAAATTATAGAATTCCATATTTTTATAAGAGGGTAAAATAACGGAAGGTGTGGCAATTTTGATTTTAAGAGTTACAATAATCTAGTTTTATCCTTTTTTTTAATATTATTGTTTTGACGAAGTTTAATTCATGCCTATTTATAGAAACAAGCGCAAATTATTTACAAGCAATTTTATTAATATTGTTAATTTTTAATACGATGATTGTTTCCTGACAAACGACATTCAATCAAATTTACCCATTTTTACCCACATTTATAAAACATGCATGTTTTGTATTTATAAGTATTTATTTGCTTAATTATGTACTTTTCTTAGAATTTAATAAATCTAAATGTATCCCTTATAGTATCCATAAAATTCTATTTAAATTCTATATCCCATTTAATTAAATAATAAGCTATAATGTATTTTTTCCTTGTAGTATGTTATATGCACCCATATTTTTAAATTATATGATTTACCCGTGTTTATTATATAGTTCGTTTATGATATTTAAAAGCCAAACAACAAAAAAAATCAAGCTTTTCTATATTTAACCAATACCCAACCTATTGAAGGGAATTTTTGTTACTACTATTTTTGGCACTTTACATTGTAGTAATTTATTTTCTTCAAATCTGTAGATAATTTCATTTTTTTTATTTATGCCAAGTAAAAATATATCCCAAAAATATTTTTGATGTGTTCCTGATAATTTGTTGTGTACTGAGATATAGTATTTTATCATTTCTAAGATTTCTTGATTTAAACTTTTTCCTGAGGGCGGAATCTTATTTATGATAAATTCTTCCACCTTAACATAAGTATTTGTTGAAATGATTTCATCTGCATTTGATATTTGAACACTAAGTTCTTCTTCTTTACTTCCTTCTTCATTTTTGATACTTAATTGTTCTTGAGTTATAGATTTGATTTTACCAGGGGGTTTTCCTTTTTTTAAATTTGTCGTAGGGCTGCCCGAATTCATATGTTCTACTATTGAATGCGAATTATCTATAAATGAGACATTCTCAATGTTGACCTGGTTAATATATAAAAGTTCTTCGCTTTTCTCGATAATTTTTTCGTTGATTTTTTTATCTAATATTGTTTCATTTAGTTTATGGTTACCCTTGGATTTTGAAATATCATTTTTTGGTTGTAAAACTTCGTTAATAGGACAAGTATTGTTTTCGAATTGATCTTCTTCCTCTAACTCCATTGTAAAGCTGCTTCTTTCTGGATCAGGATTTTGTAAAGTGTCCTCCTTATTTCCTTTATCATCTTCAAACATTTCACTGTCCCAAAATTTTATCATTTCCTCTTCTGGAAGTTCTTCACTGATGCTGATATCTTCCTCGTCATTGGAACTATCTATAATAGGACTCATGTACTCCACTATATGTTCTTCTTCCAAATGCTTTTCTATACTGCGAATTGTTTTATGTTCTCTGGATTCTTCACTTTCGATGGTAGGTTGTAGTGCATTAATAGAAGGTAAGACGTTAGGATCCCTTTGTTTTTTATCCTTTATAAGGTTCATGCTTGGTTGCGAATCGCTGAATATAACGGGTGGTATTATGAAATCATCAACACGTTCTTTATTAAATTTGCGTTTGTTTATAAAATAATCTCTTCTATAACAATCATTGTTAAAAGATGGTTCCTGTCGATTGCATAATCTTCTATAAATTTTCTGTTGTTCGTTGTATCTTCTTTCTCTTTCACTGAGATGATAACTTCGGTCATCGTTGGTGTATGAATTCTTTCTGGAATTAGTGTTATAATCTTGAAAATACTGATTTCTGTTGTTAAAATTTTCTCTTTCATAGCCCTGTGATGTCATGTCCGTATTTTGCCAATGTTCTTCTAAATCCGTGTTCCTATTTTGGTAATCAAATTCATTATTGTCATAGATCCTTCTATTAAATTGTTCACTTTGTTGTTGGTTTCTTATTTGACATTTTTCGCCAATTGGTTCGTAGTAATTATTCTGTGTATTTGGTTCATACATGCTGCATTGGTTATTCGCATCTTGGTAGTTGCATCGATCCTCATAATCCATGTTATCATCATAATAATCAAAACCTCGTTCATAATCACTTTTTTCCATCCTGTGCACATCTCGCCTAACGTTATAATTATTTTGGTATTGATTTGTTTCGAAATTGTCATCTGCAAAATTTGGTTCCTCTTGGATCATATACGATTCATCATAGTCATAGCATCTATAGTCTCTATGCTCCTCTCTTTCGTAATCATCCTGTATGTTGTTATATCTTCTACATTCGTCTCTGAGATCTTCGTGTCCTTCGTCAGTAAATCTGTGTTGTAAATTTCTGGATTCTGGATCTCTAAAATTATTTTTATGTTCCATTGCTTCAAAGCTATATCCCTCCGATTTCCATTTTTCTATGTAGCCTCTCCGTAACATTGCTTCATACACTGTACCCATTTTATGATTTAATACGATTTAAACATAAGCAATAAAAAATAATTGATTTTGTTTAACTTCTATTTAAATGGAACTGTAATTTAATTTGAAGTCTTTCATATTTTTTTTTACGTAATGTAGTAACACGATTGACCTATATCGGCTCATGTTACCGTTTTCTGTTATTGTTTTTACGTTTATATTATTAGACTGCTTTTTGTGTTTTGGCTATTTGCTTTGTGAAAAGCCATTAAGTCAACAAAAGAAAACTGCTTTTTATTATAAAATTGCTTGATACTAATAAACATTTAATCAAAAGAAAAATTTTGCATTTTTTTTTACTGTACTTTGTCAATCGTGGATTTACTTTTTAAATTTATGTATACATCAAATTAAAAAAAAATTCTCGACTCTTTTCAATATAATAATAAACAATTACTATTTGATTAAAATTATGATTACATAAAAAATTTGACACCACTTTTGATAGAAATAAATTTATGTATATAGTGTTCTCTTTAATGCTTTGCTGATTGTGACCAGCCTTGACTTTGCAATTGTACCCCGTTTGACTCGTCAGCAGTCTTCCTTCCTCAATCTTGGAATTATTTTATATATTATGTAATAACTAAAACTAGTTCTTCAGAGATGTACGTATCTCAATTTTATGCCAAATAATTATTTACCAATATTTAGTAAATATTTTTTTTTATATAAAAAAATTAGTAATTGATGTTATTTTTATTTTAAACTTGAATATTTATTATAAAAAAAATTCCCGTTTTTATAATAACAATTCATTTTTTATTCAATCTTTAAATTAAAGTTTATAAACCAAGTGAACATTCAAATTCCAATTAATTATTGTTTAAAAATAATGAAAATTCACTTTTGATTTTCCAAACGAAACCCTATTTAACCGTTATCAGTATTCGACGAATTTTAATCCTCTCACTTGTCCAAGTGGCTACACACTTCCGACAAGGTTATTATTTTATTCGAGGAAATAAGACCGATTTATTAAGGAAACCAAAGCTTGCCGTTCGCAAGGATGGTTACCGTTCCCTAAACACGACGTTAGCGAGTAAAAAAAAAAACTTCTAACTACCCGCACTTTATAAAAAACCAAAAAATAAAATTATTCCTGAAAAGGATAAAATATTTCATAATAAGCATATTTTGCAAATAAAAAATCAATTCAGTATTTCATTTATGTATATAATATGTGTATAAGTGTAAATATATGTATATATATTTTTTATTTTTCGTGTTTTTTTATTTTTTCCTGTATATTTTTATAAATAAAAGAAAAGAATCCCACCGCTGCCACCAATTTTGTTACAGATGAATTGATAAATATTAATTAATTAACAAAATTTATTAATAAAGCAAATTTTCATTATACTGTATTAAATTCTACATTAACTTACTCAACAGAGACAGAACTTTAACTAATTCATCTAAGAATAACTTAGGTACTCTTCGTAAAAATGTAATAAAATAATTTATTAATTTAAAATAAAGGTAGTGGATTCTTTTCTAAAGTCCACTATTATTCAGCGGCTCCGATTAGACGGTATTTATAATGAAAATAAGGAAGGAAAATATTTTGTAATAGGTGTAAGATTTCAATGATACGCTATTCCATTTGGTTAAAATAATATATGATTTATTATTAACAATTGTATATATTTAACCCAAATGACAATTTTAATTTTATATGCTTGTTATCAATTATAAAAAAAACAATAATCTATTCTTTTGCACAATATCATGTAGTATCAAAATGAATGTGTAATTGTATAAATTGTGTGCTGTGATGGACAATATTAAATCAACTCACCAAAACAATTTTATTTCATTCAACTTATTTCAGAAAAGTATCTTATTACTTCCTCAGGTAGAATGCTTAGTATACACCTGTTTTTAGATAAGTATTTCTGTACTCCAATTTTATTTCCTTGGCCACTTTGTTATTTTCAATATTAATCCTCATATATATTTATACTATTTGCAAACTCACGATGAAATAAATTCCTTTTTCTTTTTCACTGATTTCATATAATTGAATAAATATTCAAAACTCGGGGTCACCGGACTTAAACTTTATTCAATTGATCGATTTTACTTTTTGTTTAAATACACTATATTTTTAATAATTAATCACTTTAAATTGTAATGCAAATTCCTTTTTATCAAAATAATGAACAAAACAAAATCAAAATATCAAATCGAAAAATAAAATATCGCAGAAACTTCACAAAATATATATATATATATATATATATATATATATATTATTTATATATTCAGAAAAAAACTCTCAATTCCCGAGAGCAACAAAGTAAATATACACAACTTTGTTGCGGGAGGAACCAAGTCAAACTCAATCGTTAATCGGCTCAATGATTTCTCACCACAGTAGTTTCACTTGTATGTGTCTTTTATTAAAATATTTGACATCAATACATCTGAGTTTTTCGATGAAAAACAAGCTCTTTGGAAACTGTAATGAAATTCATTTTGAAATATGGGTGTTGTCCGTGACTTTCGCAATAATTTTATAAAATTGACATATCTAAATAATAATGAAACCAAGGAAGTTTAATGAGAGTTACTAATTTAATAGAATTGAAATTAATAATCTTGTAACGATGATAGGTTGTTTTGTCTGCCCTTTTAGTGTTTGTTGTATATGTGTACTTAACCTAATTACAAGATTCCCAATTTTAATGAAGCTATATAATATAATAATTTTTAATTAATAAAAAAAATTAAAAATAGTTACGAAGTCATACGTAACAGCAAGTAATTTTCAAAATAAGTATTGAAAAAGAACGTTGAAAAGTTGAATTTTTAGCAAAAGTTTCGGATAATAAGGCGGCGAGCACACAGACAAGTGGATCTATGGGTCACAGCGGTTCGTCACAAAATTCGAGCGAATTACGAACGAATTTATTTAGAAAATTTTTTTTTAAATTCTGCTCCGAAATTCGTATAGAATACCGCACGAAATGTCAGCCAAAAATTTCCTCTAAAATTTTCGACGAAATTTCCATACGGAATTCGTACGAAATTCGAGCAAATTACGAACGAATTTATTTAGAAAATTTTTTGATAAAATTCTGCTCGGAAATTCGTATGGATTACCGCACGAAATGTCAGCCGAAAATTTCCTCTAAAATTTTCGACGAAATTTACATACGGAATTCGTACGAAATTCGAGCGAATTACGAAAGAATTTATTTAGAAAATTTTTTTATAAAATTCTGCTCGGAAATTCGTATAGAATACCGCACGAAATGTCAGCCAAAAATTTCCTCTTAAATTTTCGACGAAATTTACATACGGAATTCGTACGAAATTCGATCGAATTACGAACGAATTTATTTAGAAAATATTTTTATTAAATTCTGCTCGGAAATTCGTATGGAATACCGCACGAAATGTCAGCCAAAAATTTCCTCTAAAATTTTCGACGAAATTTACATACGGAATTTGTACGAAATTCGAAATTTTAATATCCTAAAAAATTTTTTTTCCAATACGAATTTTCTAGCAAAATTTTCCAAAAATATTGCAAAAGAATTCCGGTGGTAATTCGTTTCAATTTCATATGGAAATTTCGTCGAAAATTTTTGAGGGAATTTTTGGCTGATATTTCGTGCGGAATTCCATACGAATTTTCATGCAGAATTTTATAAAAAAAAATCTCCAAAATAAATTCGTTCGTAATTCGCTCGAATTTCGTATGGAAATTTGTCCGAAAATTTTTGAAAAAATTGTCAAAAATTATTTCGTGCGAATTTCCATACGGATTTTCGAAAAAAAATATTTCTTGAAAATCCATTTTAAAAAATTCGGGTATTTTTCGCACAAATATTTGTGCGAAAAAACTTTTCAAAACGCCACACGAATTTCGCTAGTAATTTCATACGAATTTGATAGGAATTCTTTACGAATCTGGACGGATATCTGAACGAAATGCGTACGAATTTTGTACGAAATTCGTACAAATCATATATATATTGTATAAAATATATATATATATATATATATAAATATATATAAATATATATATTGTATATATTTGTAGAAATATATTGTATATTGTATATTATTATTATATAATGGTGCCCTTCTCCTACTTCTCTGTTTACTTTTCACAGCGCAGAGAACCACTGGCGTCGGTACGATTCACAGTGCTGGTGGGGGTACGGCAGTCGCAACGACTTTGCGATTTCGCCTCCATGTGGAACCGCTGTCAGTGGTCAAGGAGGTGGCGCCAATTCTCGGGAGTAGCCGCGACTTAAACTAAGGAAACTACACCATCTCCACCGTCGCGAGCGAGTTAAATTGTAAACTCCACTTTGACTCGATTTTTCATTATCAAATAATTTGTTAAAATGTTTGTAAATTTTTTAACGGATAATATAACTAATACATTAATAAATTATGAAAGAACCAAGTCAAAATATTGATAAACAAATACTCAGGATTTTAATTTAAAAATAAAATTTTCTCCCACCCCTTTAGTGCTAGGTCAACAATTTTTTTTTGAAAATTTGCAGAAAAATATTTTTAATTTAATTTTTTGAAGAATACCGATATAATTAGTTAACTTTTATTCAAGTTATTAAACAATTAAGAAAGTAACATTTTTAGTGGTTTAAATTTACTTGCAAGTAAACAAATGAATCAATTTTAACCCTATGACCCATCATTTTACAGGTATTTCTGAGCTCTATAACTTTTAATAACAACTTTTCTCCTTATAATTTTATGGGAAAGAACGGTCATCAAAAAACTGTTTTTCGGCACCTTTGCAATTGTTTATAACGCGCAGCTGGAAAAATCTCGAGTGGGAAACATATACATATATTCATACTACCGTCACACACTATATGAATCCACAGTCAAAAGTGAAGTATCAATTTTGGCAGAAAATGACGACTTTTTTCATAGGGCGACTGAACTATGGACTTCAGAGCGCCCGCCGATTTTTACGACCGCTTAACTTGTCACTACTATATCTAGGGTAATGTCACCTTGAGTGGACCGCCTAAGCTTTTTTTCGAAAAAATTCTACATGATGATAGCAAATTAATCAGAGGTTTCTATTCCAAGGTTTTGATTAGATCCCTAGATAAGTGTTTATACCATAATAGTTTTGATTTTTTTATAGTTTGATGAAAAAATTGACTTTAAAAAAAAGCTAATTTTTAAGGAATGAAAAAAGTGTAACCTTAAGTGGACCACTCCTAAAAAATTGCAAAGGTTATTCTAAATTCTTTAATGTATTTAATATTTCTGATATATTAATACAAAATTTATGCTTATGAAGCTTCAGACCGTGTGCGTGTCGCAATGTTTGCAAGTGAAACCATTTTAAATAATTTTTGCACATATCACATCAATATCACAAAAAAATTTATAAAGAACATAAAAAATAGTTTCAAACCAATTTATTATCAATTTATATCCAAAAAATGATAAACTGACATTGAAAATGGAAAAAACAGGCAGTCCATTCATAGTTACACGGAGAAAATGGAATAGTTGACACATCCTGATACATGGATATCACAGCCATATTATATTGAAAAATACGGGATATCCATAGTTAAGGTTGCTGCATCCATATTCTATGGCTGGCTGTATATTGTTGGAGCAGCAAAAGATCTATGGTTGGGTGATCCATAGTAATGGAAATGGGAAACAAAAAATTGGAATCACTCAATTAATTAAATTCAATGTCACTTGAGATATTTTATACACATTTTTGTTAATTAATACACGCCACTTATTGAATAACCGCATATTTACGAAATAAATTATTAACCGATGGGGGAGACACGAACCCTAGACCTAACGCATACTAAACACTAACGCTATCCACTACACTATACACGCAACTACAATATTTGAGCATATAATATTCCTTATATACTATACACATATTTCATGAAAATGAATTTACATAAACACTAATAGACAATAACGATAATAAATAATAAACAATTATAACACTATTTATACACAAGAAACTCTCAACGCGATTATATAGACGTGACAGGAAACCGACGCGACGGACAAATTGAGACGACCATTTTTAAATGGATGCCATGATAATGAATTGCGCGCAACATGTATCGAAATTTTGAACTAACTATGGATCTCCCAACCAAAGTTTATATGGAAGAGGCAGCCATATGTGAAAATCCATAGCATGAATTGTAAGCCCAACCATGCCTTAATTTAATTAATAACCTTAATTATTTAACCTTAACCATGCCTATGGATGTCACATCCATATTTGATTCAACAATATAATATGGCTCCCTCATCCATTGAATATGGAATGTGCTTCCATTCTGAAAGTTGTCTCTTCCATTGAATTGGATAACACAACAATATTCTGCTCAACAATATTTTTATGACCTTTTCCAGACCTTTTCTTTCCGTGTACAAACGGTGTTCCACTCATGGTGACATGCAACTTTTCATGGCAGCCACCACAATTTTTTTTAGTCAAAATTATCACTTAATTAAACTAAGACAATCAAGTTCAATGCCCAAAGTAGTAGGAAAAAAATAAGCTACTTTTTAAAACTTAAATTTTACACTACTTTTACACTTCTGAATCACTTTACTTATTGTAAGAGCGACTTTTTTTGGTTTGTGATCTTAAAACGCGTTACATCAAACGGTAATGTATATATTTATCGCGGAACTTAATTTCTTACGGTTTTTAAGTGCGGTGCTGCTATTCGCATTATTTATTTCACGTTTCAGCTGTCAGATAACTTAAAAGCTCAGGTGTCCACTCAAATCAAGGTGACATTACCCTATATATATTTAAATTTAAATTAATTTTTTTGTTTAAATTTTCTTCTGAATATGTTCCCTTAAATATAAAAAAATTTTACTTAATTAAAGTATATTATATCTATAGAAAAAACACTTTGGAAAAAACCAGACCTCCGCCCCCCCCTTAACAACCCATATTTCGGTAATACAACTTCTATTTAAACATTGAAAATATTTGCAATTAAAAGTACTCTATAGAAATATAAACAAGGAGTAATAATACGGTAAGTGGAATTATAAGTAAAATTAGTCAACTGAAGGATTCTAATAAATTAACGTTTATTAGGGGAGAGTCTCCAGTTGTGAGACGGGTTTTATTTTGGACTTGTAAATTGTAAACGGGCATACGAAATTGTAAATAAAATACACCGTTTGAAAGGTAACAGAAATACGCAACTTTTATTAAAAGAAAGTATAGTGTTTCGATGAACTCAAAAAATTTTACGATACATTTTCCGAGCACATCGCTTTTTAAAAAAAAAAATGTCTCCAGTTGTGAGACACTCATTAAAAATTGCTAAAATTTAATAAGTTTGACATAAAACGTTATGTTTAGTAGAAATAATTAAATATATTAATAATATATATTATTATATACTAAATAATAATATTAATTCGCCAAAATGTGACTATCAAATAAACACAATTTAATAGCTTCAACAAGAGCATTAAAATTGATTTCTTCTGAATCAATTAACTTTTTTCCACTTGACATGCCCAAAAATACTAGAAAAAAATCAAAACAACATTTAAATAGTATGCCTGCAAAGTCGTATTTTTTATGCTGCCCAGATGGGTGTCGACACCGTCTCACAACTGGAGATATGCTGTGTCTCACACCCAGAAATTGGCGCTATTTTGAAAAAGGAAAATTAAATTATTTTCAACCGTAAATTGGAACAATGCAATATTGCATCACAAAATATAAGGAAAACACTAAAAGAAAATGCATTACATTTACCTTTTCCAATTAATGAACTTGGAAAAAAGTACTTTGCATTTATTGAAAAAACGCTTTTTAGTCGATTATCACACACAGTGTTGGTATTTAACAAAAACAGTTTATATATCCGCTTCGGCGTACACGAAAAAGTTGGCTCATATAAAAAAAAATGTTTTTATATAAACCAATCGGCTTTTTAATATTGCATGTTAAAAAAAATTGACTGTCTCACAACTGGAGGTGTCTCACAACTGGAGACTCTCCCCTATAGTAAAATAAATTGTTTTCTTTTTTGAGAATTCGGTATAGTAGAAAATTTTGTTAAATGAAAAAAAGGTTAAATAGTAATTAAATAAAAATATTACTTTTAATATTTGATTCACATTTTCTGAATCATCAATTGAATTAATTTTGATTAAGAAAAATAAACATTAAGAAAACTATGTAACAGTATTTATAGGAAGTTGTAGCAAACATGAATTCTTAAATCAAGTATGCTGATTATTCACGCACAGTTGTGGTAAATATATATTATGTAGGCGTATAGAGTTACACATAACGGTACGAATTTACGTGACAGGAAATACTCGAAATCAGAATGTGACCTAACGAAATAAGATAAAATTTTTAAATTCCCCTTATAAAATATCGGTAAACTTGATTTTTAAAAAAATAGCATAAGAATTTTTTATTCTTATGTACATGATTTTTAATTACAATCGTTATAGATATATTATAACTATTATTTTTATAAATTATTGCATAAAAAGAGTATTCAAATATTGACATTATTGTATAATATAAGCAAAAGCTTAGCACACAGAGTCGAATTACATTAACACGTTTCATCGCGTGCAAAAATGAGTGAAGTCTCATTTGTGTGTAGAACAGTTATCCTCGTACCACACCTGTGTGCAGATCTGTATTTTCTTTACCTGGCGCTTTCTTTGAAGTGTTAAGAATTACGAAACTTGATTACTTGATTATATTTCGCACCATTATGCCACAGATTAAATGTAATGTATAATCAAAATTATGTAGTTGAAGTCACACTAGCAATCAAATTATTTATTACATTACAAAATTATAGTTATAAATTCGTTCAGAATTTAGAAACTTGTTAATTAGTTAAATGTATAATAATATTATTATGGGTAATTCTTCAGAAGAAAAATCGAAAGTATGCAGGTACACCCTGAATTGGAAATGAAGTAGTGTTTTTGAAAAAAGGTCAAATAAGGTTGTGATCAGGGCCTTATAAGTTTAAAAAAATTAAAGCTTACAAAAAATGCAGTTGACAAATATGACGGACAACATGGTATCGCTGATGACCCAGTCAGAAGAAAATTTAACAGTCTTAGAAAATTGGCGGCATGTCGAGAACTTTATACTCTCGGTTATGTTGAGAAACGAACTCGACGGCCGCCAAAAAAGCGTAATTAAATCAGCTTTTTATTTTGTTTTGTTCCGTATTATCTTAATTTATTCTGTGATTTATTTGTCCTTATACAATTTTAATTTATTCTGTGATTTATTTGACCTTATACAATTTTAATTTATTTTGTGATTTTTATTTATACAATTTTATCTTTTAACTTCATGTATCTGTTTACTTTATACGATTATTTTTTTATACCCGTTTACTATTATATATTTTTGACTTTTTACACTTTTTACCATTTGTTTTTTTTTTATTGTTGTGCTGTAAATCCCGCTTAGACTTTGAAATTGTTTTAAATTTTTTAACTATGGACGCAAGAAAACCGCAGAGAAAAGAAGAAGGTCGCATCAGCGACAGAGTTGGAGCGCCACCCTCGAAGGCTAAAGTCTTACGACAGTTCCGAGGGAGGGTAAAAGGCTCCAAAAGAAGAATTATGGGTTTTAGTGGGTCGGGCTGGCAGTAGGTCGTCAGTTTATTAAATTTATTACGTTATTTATTTATTATTTTTTATATATATCCATTTGTTTTATTATACCAACCCCACATAACCTTGGAGTGCAAAATCCAAGGTATCTGTAGGCAGATTTCCCAAAATTCCCTAAGCAAAAAAAAATGGACAAATATGAATGAAGCAAATTGTTCTATTTCTTTTTAATAAAAAACTAAAATTTTGTTTTAAGCATTAGCCTAACTTAAAATCCTAGCCATAGTGGATTAAAAAATATTAATATGGACGGAAGTTATGCCATTTTTTCAAAAATTCGACAATTCAAAAATTTTAGTTTTTTGATATATCCTCAAGAGTAAAAATTCCTGAAGTGGTGGCCCCCCTATTTTCGCAAAGTTGCAAAATTTGAAATAAATATTTGTATTTGAAAGTACTAGTATCTAGTAATATTTTCACAGAGTATTTCAAAAATATTTAAATTATTTTTATTTTTTCTTGTTAATTAACCCGTTGACTGTCGCTGAGGCATATATGCGCAAAACTAAACTGGCCAAAAGTGGTTCATGACGCATTTATGCGCAACTTAAAAAAGGTGATTAAAACTTCTTAAATGTCCCTAAAACCGGTTACTCGTTTCGAGGTCGCTGATTACGAATATGACATTCGTTTTCCAAAATTCAAAATGGCGGATCTAATATGGCGGACAACAAAACAAAAAATTGATCAGATTGACTTGAAACGTAGTACTCGTGGGTTTCTGGGGTCGCTGATTACGAATCTGACATCAGTTTTTCGAAATTCAAAATGACGGATCCAAGATGGCGGAAATTTTTTCAAAATTCGTCGAATTTGCTTGAAACTTGTTACTCGGCGGTATTAAGGGTCGCTGATTACAAATCTAACATTAGTTTTCCAAAATTCAAAATGGCGGATCCAATATGGCGGACAACGAAATAAAAAATTGATCAGATTGGCTTGAAACTGAAGACTCGGGGGTTTTTAGGGTTGCTGATTATGAATCTGTCATTATTTTTTCAGGGTATTTATCGAAATTTGATTTCACAAAAAATTATCATACTGATGTCAGATTAACCAGTTTCAAACAAATTCAATAAATTTAAAAAAAAATTTCCGCCATTTTGAACCAGATATTTTAAATTTTGAAAAACTTATTTCAGATTCGTAATCAGCGACCCTTAAAATCCCCAAGAACTCAGTTTCAAGCCAATCTGATCAATTTTTGTATTTCGTTGTCCACCATATTGGATCCGCCATTTTGAATTTTGGAAAACTAATGTTAGATTCGTAATCAGCGACCCTTAAAACCCCCGAGTAACAAGTTTTAAGCAAATTCGACAAATTTTGAAAAAATTTCCGCCATCTTGGATCCGCCATTTTGAATTTCGAAAAACTGATGTCAGATTCGTAATCAGCGACCCCAGAAACCTTAGGGTACCAAGTTTCATAAAAATCCATTAAAAAATTTTTCAACACACTTTTGGCCCAAACAGTAGAAAGCTCGTTGACAGCCAAGGGGTTAAAGATTTATGAACCCTTTTAATAAAATAATTTTAACTTATTGAGTTTTTGCATAAATTGAACAAAAATTTATGGTTATATTAGTATATGTACTTTCGAATAAAAAAATAAAAATTTAAAAAAATTATTTTTTTTTATTTTTTAATAATAATTTTTTTATAAACAAATGCAGTTTTTAGTGCCTTCTACACGCGATTAAAAAAATTTTTTTTTGCTAAATGTTCTTTAGAATGTAGGTAAACAAGAACTGAAAAGAAATATTACTGCAAATGAAAAGCTTTTTTATAATTTGACTATTTGTCGAGCGTTGCATACTGCGCGCAAGCACCGCACAGTGGAATTCTTTTACAACTTACTGTTCAAAAATGTCTACAGCCTACAATTTTTAACCCATTTGAGTGTTCTTTGTTTGAAGTTAAAGGAGAGTAAATTATTAAGACATCCCTCGAGGCCGATGCTTGAGATATTAATTGTTTATAATTTTTTATAAAATTTTATAAATTTTTATATAATATTTTTTTTTTGTTTTTAACAAATTAATACAACTTTTTAATAAAGGACGTTTATTTTCTTATTCCGTTATTGCACATGATCTAAATCAGTTCAAATTAATCTAATATGACCACCAGACAATTAATAAAGCATAAAATAATTTATTTGAATTGTTATAAACAATATTAACCCTAGAAGGAGTAACTGGAGTGTCTGGACAGCCCAAGCAAAATTCAAAGTATTCCCATGGCTTAACCAATAATTTTTTTACGCTCAAAAACCGTTGATAATTTAGTTTGAACCTCTATCTTTTGACACCTGTATGTGCCGCCAAAAGTTTTGCTCTAGGAAGAACTGTTAAAGTTTATTGAATGAAAAAACAACCGTTTGTCTGTAATGAAAAATTTATTTGATAAGATACAAAAATGAAACGCACACGCTGTGCCAATGCTCGTGGCTATACTAAACTCGTAACGACGATATCTGCGACTACGTACGTTACAGCATCAATCATACGTCACAAAAGAGCGCGATAATTCAAAATCTTAACACTCCCTCTATTTGAGTGCTCTCCTAGATACTAATCCTAGTGTAGAACAAAGAAAATTGTGACGATTCTTAGGCAGTGCCTTTGTGAAAAGATCAGCGCGTTGAAATTGAGTCGAAACATATTCTATAGTTATAATATTTTCTGAAATCTTCTCTCTGATATGGTGATATCGCACACTTATGTGATAAGTGCGTTTATGAAACTCTGGGTTTTTCACAAGTTTAATAGCACTTTGATTATCTACGAAAAGAACCGTGGCACCAAAACACTGATGTCCAAAATCACCAAGCAAAGATCTGAGCCAAACAGCTTCCCTAGCAGCTTCTGATGCCGCTACATATTCTGACTCTGTCGTACTCAACGTAACTAATTTTTGTCTCTGAGTTGTCCATGATACAGCACCATTAGCTAAAGTGAAGGCATAGCCTGTAACAGACCTACGCGTTACAATATCGCTAGCGTAATCTGCATCCGAGAAACCAATAAGCTGTTGCTTATTCCCGTCCCTAGTGTACCTGATACCGTAGTCAGCTGTTCCGATTAAATACTTAATGATGCGCTTAACAGCTTGCCAGTGAGTGTCGTCGTGTTTGTCTAGAAATCGGCTTACAATATTAACAGCATAAACAATACCAATACGAGTAACAGTTGCTAAAAAAATTAACGAACCCACAGCCTCACGATAAGGCACTTTATCTACTTTTTCACACGTTCCTTGAACTGGTTGTAAGATAACATTCGGATCTGCAGGCACACTGAGATGGTTCGCGTCATTCATTCGAAATTTAGAAATAATTTTATCAATAAACATGCGTTGATGTAAAAACATTGTACCACTTTCTCGATCACGTTCAATTTGTAGTCCTACAAATATACTCGTATCTCTTATTGTGATGTCAAATGTTTCTTTCAAATGGTTAAGAACCAAATTAAGCACTTTTTGAGACTTGGCTGCAATGAGCCCGTCGTCGACATACAATGCGAGAAACACAAAACTATCCTCCACAATACCACGAAAAATACACCTGTCGGAAGCACTTTCCACGAAATTAAATTGCTTTAGAAAATTACGAAATATTTCACTCCAACATCTTGGAGCTTGTTTAAGCCCATATAAGGATTTTTCAAGCTTACACACACAATTTTTACTAGATTCATCGATGAGTAGCCCTTCTGGAATCTCCATCAAAATATCCTCTTGAAGATTGCCATAAAGAAAGGCAATTTTTACGTCAAATTGGGTCAGCTCCAAATCCTCTTGTGTGATGATAGCCAACAATACTCGAAGAGAGTCGTACCTCACGACAGAAGCAAAGGTCTCGTTGTAATCCATTCCTGGTTGTTGTTAATAACCCCTGGCCACCAATCGAGCTCTATATCGTTCTATTTCACCTGATGAATTTTGCTGAATTTTAAAAATCCACTTCGAGTCGATTGGCTTCCGATCCTTCGGCCTTGGTATAATTTTCCACGTCTTATTTCTGCTGAGAGCCTGAAATTCTTCATGTATAGCATTTATCCATTCTGCAGAATCAGGACCCGTGACAGCTTCTTGGTATGTCTCAGGTAAATGACATTCAGTGAAACTTACTTCATACCTTGCAGGTTTTTTAAGTAAATCTCGATTCCTCAAACTTCTGGGCTCTGCGACATCATTGGCTCTGACATCTCGCATCACTGGTTGATTTACAGGATTTTCTTCTTCGTCTCCCTCTGCTTCGATATTGACATGTTCTGTAGAAGCTTCGTTGAAAGGAATTTTGACCTCAATCGTATTTTCCGCACTCATTGGAAACACTCCATGTGATTTTTCATTGAAGGTCACATTTCTTGACACTGAAACACGTTTATTTACTGGATCATATAACCGATAATTGGATGACTCATCTTCGTAACCAACGAGTAAAACTTTGCGCGATTTCTCGTCTAATTTTTTTCTTAAATTTTTATTCACATGCACAAAAGCTTCTGATCCAAAAATCCTCATGTGACTGAGATTAGGTTTTTTGTCCATCCAAATTTCAAAAGGTGTGATTCCAGGATTTTTACTTGATGCTGTCCGGTTGAGCGTATAAACAGAAGTGCTTACAGCCTCAGCCCATAAAGGCAATGAAAGATCTTTCGCGTGCAACATTGTTCTGGCACTCTCGACAATTGTTCGATTATCTCTTTCAGACTTCCCATTCTGCTCCGGTATATATGGAGCAGTTGTCTCCAGAATAATTCCTCGCTTTGAAAGATAGTTCTGCATTTCTTTATTCAGGTACTCGCCTCCATTGTCCGAACGTAAAACTTTCATAGTTTGATTGAATTTGTTAGCTACCATCCGTTCATATTTTTGAAAACACTCAAACACATCAGACTTGTGCTTTAAAAAATACACTTGATGAAAGCCCGATGCATCGTCCTTGAAAGTGACAAAGTATTTAGCCCCACCCAAAGACTCCACTGACATCGGCCCACACACGTCAGAATGCACATATTCTCCAGGTTTTCCTTGTTTATTAAAAGGTAGACGATGACTTTTACCCAGCTGACAGGGTTCACAGAAAAAATCACTCTTATCGGACAATTTCAATCCATCTACACATCCTTTTGTAGCCATTTCTCGAATAGTTTTTTTATTAACGTGGGCTAGCCTTTCGTGCCAGACTTGCAGGCTCGTTGTTGACACATTAGCTTCACGAATATTTGGTGTTCTTAGCCTAAAGAACATCCAATAGATTTCATTGTCTCTCTTATACCCTTGTGCAATTTCTTTATTTTTACGAGTAAATATAACACGATTTTCGGTAAACAAAACATCGAATTTTTTTGTTGTACACACTCCGATAGAAAATAAATTTTTACGTAAACCCGGAACGTAAAGTACGTTTTCGATTCGCGATTCAATCCACTCATCATTGATTAATTTTTCGATCAGAACTGTTCCGTGTCCTTTAACCTCAAAAGTCCCGTCATCCCCTAGGGTAACTGTACCACCGATTCTTGGGATAAATTCACTATACCAATCTCGTCGGTATGTAATATGTCTGGAGGCACCACTGTCGGCGATCCAGACATCCTGCATTTCATTATTCAACAATGACACAACCTGCTGACGAGATGGCACTTCACTCAATAGATCACTTCCTTGAGTATCACTTTTACCAGATGAGGTAACGATAAAACCACAGTCTTGAGAATTACTATTCTTTTGTTCGAGTTCTTTATCGTGTTTTTGTTTTCGACATTCCCGAGCGATATGTCCTCTTTTTGCAATAGTAACACTCACCATTGAATTTCTTTCCTTGCTGTATTCGTACACTATTCGTCTTCGATATATCACTTGTGTTTGTAAATTTCCGGTTACTTTTAAGACTCATGGCAGCCAAAGCCGATGTGGTCTCGTCGTCTCCCGTAAGACGGTTCTCTTCTTTCAAAAGTCTTTCTTCTAGGTTATCCAATGTCTGATTATCTGGAACAACGCTATCCCAGGCAGTCTTCAAAGCATTATATTTTGCAGGAAGACTCGCAAGAATTTTCGCCATTACTGCCACGTCTGAGATGTTCTCACCTACGTCGATCAAGCGCGCTGCCATATTTTTCACTTTTGCCACATGTTGAACAACCGTGTCAGTCGAACTCATTCGATATTCGTGAAACCTTTGCGTTAAAATCAATTTGTTCGAAGCAGATTTTTGCTCATGAATACTGCTTAATTTTGTCCACATTTCTCGGGCTGTAGTAAGTGTCAAAAGACACTCAAGCTGCTCTGCAGCAAGCGATGACGAAATGAGAAACATTGCTTTTGCGTTGTCCTTAACCCAAGCTTTCGCCTCAGGGGTTTGAATATCGTTAGGCATTTGTCGTGTGCCTTCTATTATTTCCAGCAATCCATACATAGTAGCTAAAGCTCTGAACTGGAACTTCCAAACTTGATAATTTGTACCATCAAACCTCGTGACATGTCTCACAGTAAATTCTTCCGCCATCTTTATGGCGTGATTTTAGACACACACGGTAAAAACTAAAACGACAAAGAAACAAATTTTCTAAACTTCACGAACCTCGCGATTTTCTACAGACAAGATTACTGCGCAGGCAAGGCAAACTGGGCCCATAACCTGTTAAAGTTTATTGAATGGAAAAACAACCGTTTGTCTGTAATGAAAAATTTATTTGATAAGATACAAAAATGAAGCGCACACGCTGTGCCAATGCTCGTGGCTATACTAAACTCGTAACGACGATATCTGCGACTACGTACGTTACAGCATCAATCATACGTCACAAAAGAGCGCGACAATTCAAAATCTTAACAAGAACTCTATCTCCTGTTAAAATACGTCTGAGGTGTCTGGACACCCCAGTTACTCCCTAACGTTAGAAAAATTGTCAAGATAAGTAAATTCAAATTTTTTTAAAAAATCGTTTTTAATCAGTTAAAATCATCTGATAAAGTATAAATTGATAGGTTATGCATGAAAAAGTTGTATTTTATAAAAAAGAAACATTTTTATACAAAAATTATATTTTTATGAAAAATAGACATTCTGTATTTGTAACAACTTATGAAATTTGAGTTAAGATTTACTAAAAATTTCTGTGCTCTCTCTACAGTTAGAAACTAAATTCCAATACAGAAAAATGTAGTATATGACAGTGAAATTTAAATTATAAATTCTATATTGTTAATAAAATTTTAACATATATTAGAGGTATTAAGAATTGTTAATTAAAACTTTGATTAAATATTAATTTACAGAATCATTTCATAAGTTATTAATTTTGATGTTAATATATTCAGATATATTAAGTTTGTAAAATTTTAAATTTATAACACCATTTTTAGTAAATAATAATTGTTTAAGTCCATTTTATAGTTCATTTTTATGATTTTCACTATTCTTCAATTGTCTTTAATTTCTTTCACTTCAGATGTTCAAATAATTATGTTTTTTGGAAGTAATACAAAAACTAATTTTTTCCCTTAAAAGTGTATCTATTTAACTTTAAAAACCTAAAATAGTTTTTAAATTAGTCAAATTTTTAAGAAACTACAACGTTTTTTGTGAAAAAAGTCAATTTTGCAATTTTTTTGGTGTTTTTTTGGGGGTTTTTATAGTTTTTTTCAAAAAATTTTTAATTTATCAAAATATGAATATAATTATTGTATTCCTTACTAAAAAACCAATCAATTCATTATAACAAATTTTTTTACGTCAAATAGAAACCTTATAAAACAAGTTTAAAGCGTGGGGTGTCGGGACACCCCAGTTACTTCTTAGAGGGTGAGTAAATTAACGTTCTCCTTCTAGGGTTAAATAACAAATAGATAACTTTGATTCCTTTCCACTAAAAAAGGTTTTTTTGCACATTTTTTTAAATTTAAGTTCAGTACAAGGATATATGTACACGGTGGTCTGGAAGGCGGAAAGTTCCAAGCAAAAATGACGACAAAATCGACGAACGGGGATGTTTTAAGGAAGGTTTGGGCATTACAAATCCGTTTGATTTAAAATCCCAGCTGATCATTTAACCCTTAAGGGTTAAAACACTTGACAGACTAATGTCACTTACGAAACATAAATTTAAGTACAAAATGTACCGTCCAATATCAACACCTTTTCGTCTACCGCTCAACACCATTGAGATCGGACAACAGATTATCATCACACCACAAGTAATCGTTATTCTTTAAGTAAGATTCATAATTTTTGTACTCATTGTAATTTTGTCAACTCTTTTCTTTCTTTTTGGTTTTTAAATAAACGAGAACGGTCGCGCGCACGTTTTTTCTCTTGCGCAATCCTTTTTTTAATTTTTTAATTTTTTTTAACAAAAGTACTTATAAAAGTTATAGAAAACCTTTTTATAATCAAAATAATCTATATGTTAATTAAATTTTGTAACATTTAAAATCTTCCATAGTAAATTTATATTTTAAAAAATAGTGATGAAAGAAAAACGTTACTAAATAAACAATTTTTAACTATTTTTCACTTAGCTAGCAAAAAAACATCTCTACTGTCAAAGAAAGCCATAAACAGAGGATATTAAATTAAAAATTTACTTTTGTTTCTTAAAATCGTTCCTACTTTTGCTATAAATTTTTGTCCGAGACTGTTACTCAAGAGATATATCTTTATTTTTTTAAAGTCATCTTTTTTCTCAGTTCTTTACTTATTTTTGCTTCCTCTTAAAGGAAGCCTTATAAAGATGTCGATTTCAGAATTTTTTAGAATCAATTATTTTTACAAATTTTCAAGTGTAGTATATATAATTCGTCGAGAGGAACAAATGTCCGGATGTATGTAAAAAAGAAATATAAAATAAAAAGAAATATACATAAAAGATGTATGTAAAAAAGAAATATAAGTGTGGTTTCTGTAAATATTATACAAAAAATGTAAGTACTCCGTCATTTCGAAGAAAATAATTTATTTCAATATATGCTTTTCTATAAGATTCATGAGATGCAAAATTTCGTTAATAATCTTGAGAAATATTATCTTTAAACTTTTTTCAAAGTTCATTTAAATGAACTGGTTGGCAGTACATTAAAATACGTACAAATAAGTGTCTTAATTATCTGAAGTTTGAACTATTATTTGAAATTAGGAAATTAAAACGTCTTTGACTTTTTTTTCAATAATTCAGTGTAAACATAATTCTTGATTAGTAAATTAGGTCTTTGATTTCCTAAATATATAATTGATGATTCCCAAGATTTAACTCGTGAAAATGCAACATATACTTGCCCATGATTAAATACATTTTTACGAAGGTCTACACCAATCTTGTCAAAATTTGTCCTTGGCTTTTATTTATTGTCATTGCGAATGCTAATTTTATAGAAAATTGCCGTCGTTTGAAAGTAAAGGATAAATATCCTCACAATACAGCGTAATACGATTTATAAATACAATATCTCCAAACTTATCACCTGTTAAAATACGACAACGTAGCAGATTGTTTGATAGTTATAATACCTGCATTCGCGTTCCATTACATAAACCTTCATTAATACTAAGATTTCGAAGTAGCATGACAATACAATTGGCTCTTAAGCGTAATTCATATGGCAGGAAATTTGATGGATTTAAAGTATTCAAATACTCTGTTAAAATAGCATCATTAATACTTTCATTATCCCAATTTTCGGTACTATCAACACTTGTATAAATTCGCTCACTTTTATTATCAAACAGTTCGAGTACCTTGTTGTCAATTTCATCAACATCAACATTTCGAGCAGACAATATTGCTACTTTTGCTAAATCATCGTATTTTTTATTGATAATTAATTCTCCAAATATTTTATGAATGATATCACCATTCTCTACACATTGCTCTGGTGCTAGTATATTATTATCATTATCATTTAAAGTACCATTTCCAACTGATAATAAATATTCTGAAAATTCTATTTCACCAGGTAAAATTCTCATATTTTCTGTTAATGATATTACCTTAAAATGACTCCATAATGTGCTAGATTTAATAGATAAATTAACTAATTCGCTTCTAGTAGCATTAATTTTAACAGGCAATAATTGTCTAAAATCACCACCCAAAAGCATAGTTTTTCCACCAAATGGCATATCAACATTCATAAAATCGCGTAATGTTCTATCAATTAATTCCATAGCATATCTTGGCGCCATTGGAGCTTCATTCCTAATAAAGACATCAACCTCTTTCAAAAATGTAGCTTCCTTAGATTGACTTTTAATATTTGATGTAGAATCATAGAACAATGGAACAGGCATCCCAAACGTTTTATGTACAGTTTTACCACGGGGAAGTAATATTGCGGCAATGCCTGTAAATGCCATAGTACAAACACATTTTCCTTTACTTCTTAACAAATGGTATAAAGTTGTATAAACAAAAGTTTTTCCGGATCCACCTGGTCCATCAATGTAATAACATGAAGAAGATGGTATTCTTTTATCTTGGATAACTACATTTAATACTTCATCAACAATATCCTTCTGTTTGGAATTCAGTTTCACATATTGCATTTCACCAATCTCTTTATGTTGTTGTAATGACATTTTGTTGTTCGTTTGATTTTCTGTTTCAATACTTATTTCATTTAACTGTATCATTTCAAAAAAATTGCGAATATTTGATCCTTCATGCAACAGAAAGTTAATTATATCATTATATGCTCTTTTATGAGCTTCATTAGATGGATAATTTTTCTGATAATCTTCAGACATAGCCTCTTTAAACTTTTCCCAAAGTTCGTTTGGATGAACTGGATAGCAATAAATTAAAATACGCACAAATAAACGTCTTAATTGTTGTGGCATCATCCATTTTTCTCCTTCTGTCAAAGCACGTTCCCATTCTTCATCATCTTCAATAAGGCCTAATGCTAAACATGCACTACGAAAAGTGTCATGTACAATATTGTTGACAGTTCGCAGATGATCATAACTTGTAGCGCCTTTAACTACTATTAAAAGTAATCTAAGATGAAACAGTTTTGATTGACTGGGCGAAATTGAATACATCCGTCCAATGACATTAAATGACCCTTTACGCTTCACCCATTTTAATGTATTTTCACCACGTTCTTTCTTAAAAACATAATAACATGGAATTTCTGCATATATATATTGTCTAGCTTGTGGATCACGCCTATTTAAATCGAAGTATTCTAATAACATAGTCCGTTTCTGTAAAGCTTCATTTATAGCATCATCATTTGCTTCTTCACTAATGGTTACAGTATGCCGATTAATTAAATGAATAGGTAATCGGAGAATAGAATGACTTTTACTCTGTAATGGTCTACCAAATATTCTATCACATGCTTCAACAGGACTAACATATCGAGTTTCAATAAAGTTTTTTATTTCATCATATTCTAAAGAACTTGTATTATTACTACTATCGGTAATTACTACAGCAGCATCAAGTCCCTTAAAGATATATTTATACAAATATTTTACGGATTTCATACTTGAAACTACTTCTACATTAATATGACAATTAAATAACTGAAGTAATGTAGGATTGTATGGAACAACGTTGTCTCAGAACAGAATTGCTTTGGGAAACCTTTCAAACATTTACTATTATTATCTTTACACCAATTTCCACATGGTCCATGAATCATATTTTTCATAACGATGATTTTCTGATTGACTTGGAATTTCTGCCGAAATATATTTGTCTACAATCTCGGGTGTTGTTATTTTATAATTTTGTTTCAAAGTCACTAATAAATGCATATGCGGCAATCCACGTTTTTGATATTCAATGACATACACATAAGCAATCACTTCGCCAAATAATTGTTCCTTTACAATAGTATTAATAAGTTTATCTTTTTTTATGGTAAAAACACGCGATACAATATCTGGTCTGTCAGAGGCAGTTTGGTTAGGTAATAAATTTTCCTTTATTTCACGCCAGTTTGGATTACACGTCATCGTAATAAAAAGATCAGGTTTACCAAATTTTCTCACAATAGCCATTGCATCTTGGTAAAGCTGTAACATATTTCTCGGAGAACCTGTGAAAGATGATAGAAGTATTACAATTTTCCCAACTTCATTGTTCAAATCATCAGCTCTTCTTTGTAAATGATCAATTAGACCTTCGTAAGTATCTGCACGAAGTTTCTTTTGATTATTTCGACATAAATTTGTCCTATCTTTTTCAATTTTCACATAACTGTCGACAATCCATTGCTAAAATAATCTACCACCCTTTAAAAATACATTGTTGTCCCTAGAAGCCATTCTATGCCTGATGTATGCAGCTCTTGATACACGTTTATTTGTATTAGCGCAGGTCAGATTTTTGTCTTAACCTCTTGTTCCATGTGGATAAAATAAAGGATATATCCATGGCTCAACATTGGGATTCATAGAACTTATATATTGTAAACTTTTTGTATTCTTATTATATACAGTAACATATGATTCTGGAATATCACCATCAGCAGTTGTAGTAAAAATTGCTGCAACTTCATTGACACTTTGTAAATTATAACGTCTACTATCCATCCCAGGCTATAATGAAAATAATAATTGCATCTCAGGCTCAATTTCTGCATTATTTTCAGTCATTGTTTTTTTAATTTCTTCATGCATCATACGGTAGGACTGTGCATATAGGTTACAATCCCGAAGGGCTGTATCAATTCCATCAACAATATCTCGGTTTAATTGAACATTATTCTTACAACGAATTTCGGAAGCTTCGTTTTGATCAACAATAAATAACTGTCCAAATGAAGGAGTATCGTTTCTTTCTGCATACAAAGATGTATTCATTTGATAATAAACATGAACATGTATTTTGAAACAATATGGTCCTGGTCGTCTATTGTTAAAATTAACTAAGTTAGCGTTGAAAGAAGCAAAACCAAATGAATTATTGTAAGGTCGTATATTATGAAGAAGATTCCCAGATAATTCGTGGGTGCCATCAAATAAATTTTGTAATATGAGTGATAATATGAGCAGGTAGATCTTCAAGAATGACTTCGCCATGTTTACAACAATCATGAAATGAGTTTTTTTATTAGATACTCTTTCTGCTTGGAAATGTTTAGCATTACAATGCTCACATGAAATGTTCATCGCACCAGCCAAATGTTCTTCTATATGCGAGACTGAAATACTGTCAGAGAAATTTTGATTCTGTGCAGAAGCCCGTTTTTTTGGCGATGAGTTTTTCGATAAGCTACATTTTTTTGACGACCGGCAATATTAGTATTTGATAAATTTGCTGTAACAGTTACATTATCTTTTGCCAAAGATGTAGTAACAGATGTAGAAGATTTTTCTAAATTTATATTTGATTTTGACACTGTAATATTACTGTCCTTTGTTTAAAGTGATTGAGGGTTGAGAATTCTATTATTCTCTTGTTTTTTTTTGTCGAAACTTTCATTGATAAGCAGCTTTCTTTTGACGTTTCATGACTTGATGTTGTTCTTCTTCCTCTAAAGAACGTATTATTGATCTTTTTTTTACTTGATTTTCATTTTTTAAATTAGTATATTTTGTAACATTTCTTGAATCATTACAATCATCATTAGTTTTTGATTTTATAAATAATTCACTGTTAACTTTATGTTCACAAAGTTTTACATAAGAATGATCACGTGTAATGTTCATTTCATTACAATAACCTATCTCTATATGTGACTTAGAAATAATATCAGACTGATTTTGTTTTTGAACAGAAGTATGTTAATTTTGTCGAGAGGTGCGCTTGTAAGCAACATTTCTGTCACGAATTGACATTTTAACTTTAGAAGTAGAAATATTTTCTTCTGCTGATGATAAAGCTGTAGACGTGCTTTGGGGCCTCGTATTTAAAGTTTGCTCTGCACTAATGAATTCATTAGAATCCAATGATTCAGAGCGAACAATTTTATTATTTTCTCGCTTTTTTTGTCGATATTTTTTTTTATAAGCAGCTTTTTTTTGACGTTTTATGATTTTATATTGTTCTTCTTCTTCAGGAAAATGAACCATAGCTCTTTTTTCTTCTTGCTTCTCAGTTATTATTAATCTTGTATCTTTCATTCCATTGCTTTAATCAATAGAAATATTATTAACATCATTTGCTGGAATTAAGGCTATGTCCAAGTTGTGAAATGTAAACAAATCAAAAGGTTACTATACCAGCACTAAAATCGACATTTTGCGACAGCCAATTCTCCCACAAAAAATAACATTTTTACACTTTCTTTACGAAAATGGAAAATTAGAGTATCAAAGTTTCCAAAAAAATCATTTTTGACTATGAGCAATAAAAAGCAATTAGTAAAATAACTAATTAAAATGACCTGTAAAACAGCATTTTTGACGCGTCGCGAAAAATAAACTATTTGCAATTCATTGCGTCAGCTTCTTCTTCGTCAGAGCTTTCTTCACTCTCGCTAACTGGTGGTTCTATTGTTATTACAGTGGTTTCTGGGATTGGTAAGTTTACAACTTTGGGTTGTATTTGTGGGGGTGCACTTTTAGGACCTGGTATATTTTTTATAGCCGCTGGTGGAAGATTCAAACTGGGAAGTAAGCTTCTACTTGCCTTTTGAATAGGAGGAATTGGTATCTCTCTTTCTTCGTCAGTGCTACTGTCAATTGTATCTTCGTCTATTGTTTTTACTCTAGGTTGTAATGCTCGTCTTTGTGCTACTCTCGATCCAATAGTGCTTTGGTTAAAATTGGATTTTGAAGTGGATGGTTGTGAAACACGTTTTTGTGCCAATCTTGAACCAATGATACTTTGATCTAGAGTAGATTTTGAAGTAGATGGTTGTAAAGCTCGTCTTTGTGCTAGTCTTGAACCAATAGTACTTTGTTCTAAAGTAGATTTTAAAGTAGATGGTTTTAATATTGATTTTGGAGGTTGTAATTTTGATTTTTGAGGATTAGATAGAGTGGTTGTTGATGGTTTAGTTGGTTTCTTGGGAATTTTATCAACACGTTTATTGATTAAAATTTTCACTTGTTTTTGATCGACGTTGGTTTGGGAATTTTCATTTATTTCGTCTTCTGTAACATTTCTGGATAGAGCATCGGCATTTGTGTTTAGTTTCCCCGATTTATGCTGAAATTCATACTCGTAGTCTCTCAGTTTTAATCTCCATCTTATAAGTCGTTGTCCTGGATCTTTTATAGTGGCAATCCACCTTAATGGTTCATGATCGCTGACTAAAGTGAATTTCTTTCCATAAATATAAGGTCTAAAATGATGAACTGCATATAGTACTGCTAGACATTCCTTTTCAGTTGTGGAGTAGTTTAATTCTGGCGCATTTAATACTCTGGAAAGATAAGCAATAGGCAAGTCAAATCCATCTTTTTCTTGACTTAATACTGCACCTATAGCAAAATCAGATGCATCAGTTGTTAATGTGAAAGGTTTTTCATAGTCTGGATACTGTAAAATTGGGTTAGTGCATAGAGCTTCTCTTAGCTCTTTGAAACTAGCTTCCTGTTCTTGTTTCCATTCGAATTTTATATCCTTTTTCAGTAGATTAGACAATGGTTTGGCTTTTGCTGAAAAATCCTTGATAAATCTTCGATAGTATCCTGCTAAACCTAAGAATTGTTTAATATTTCTAGGTGTTTTAGGAGTCGGAAAATTTTTAACCGCTTCTACAGTTTTTGGATTAGGTTTTACTCCTTCACTGCTTATTATATGTCCCAAGTATGCTACTTCTTTGAAAAGAAATTCGCATTTTTCTGGTTGTAATGAAAGGTTGGCACCTTTTAATCTTTGTAGTAATCTTCTTACCTTCTTGCCATGTTCTTCTAAATCATTTGCGTATACTACGATGTCGTCTAAATACACGAATAATTCAACACCTTGAAGTCCAGTTAAAACTTGATCCATTAATCTTTGAAACGTTGATGGTGAATTTTTTAGTCCCATGGGCATTCTTATGTATTCATAATGTCCATGTGTAGTAGAAAATGCTGTTTTTGACCTATCGATGGGATCTAATTCAATTTGATGGAATCCGCTGGCTAAATCAAATACAGAGAAATATTGAGCGCCTCCGATGGTATCAAGTATAGCAGTAATATTTGGCAATGGATAGCAATCACCAATTGTCTTCTCGTTTAGTGCTCGGAAATCGATGACTATTCGCCACTTTTTCTTACCACTTCCGTCGATCTTTTTTGGAATTATTAATAATGGTGAGTTGTATGGTGAACAAGAGGAATCTATAGCTCCTTCGGATTTCATTCTATCGATGAATTTATCGATTTCTTCTTTTTGAGTTGGTGAAAATCTGTATTGTTTAACGTGGATTGGTATTTCGTCTTTTGTGATGATTTTATGTTGAACCATATTAGTTGGGGTTAGTTGTTCTCCTGGGAGATGAAAGCTGTCTGGAAATTCTCTAATTATTTGTGTTACGTGTTCTTTTTCGTCTTTGTTTAAGTGATCTAATCTTAGATATTCTAATATGACTGAAACCCTATCTATTGGTGGTGTGTATTCTTCTTCTGTCGAATAACCATCTGAATCTTCACCAGGTAGTTTGTAAAATTCAAAAGGAATTAACTCTTGAGGTGGTATTTCGATTTCTGCGTCTTCAGATGTCATATTTATAGCGTAAATATGACAAACTTTATCATGGTTTGTTACTACGCCCTCTCCTACTAGTAATCCTTCTGCTGTTTTTATTAAAGGCAAATATCCTTCCTTTAATTCTGTATTTTGAACATCGATTGGTATTACTTGTCTTGTTCTAGCTTTAATAGTTACATTTCTTCTTTTGTTAGCCTTATTTTCGGTTAATGCGTCTCTAGCTTCGGTTGATTCTTGATCTGCGAAAAATATTGGTTTTATAGGATTTGAATGTGTGACTATTGTATTATGCCAAAAAGAGATTTCAACTTTTTCTTCACGAAGGTATTCTCTACCTAGTATACCGTCAGATTCTATAGGAAAATCTGTGGAAACTACTTGGAAAGTTATTGGTTTTGTATTTATTTCAATTTGAACTGTTTCTAGTGTTAAAATTTTTATAGGAACGATTCCAGCTATATGTATGGCTTCTTCTTGAATTATGTTTAATTCTGGCAATAATATATTCTCCTTAATTATGTTTACATCGGCTCCTGTGTCTATCAATAAGATTGCTGATGATGTTTGAAAGCTTGGAGAATTTATAATTATTAATGGAGATTCTCTTGATTTTCTGGCGTGGAAGATGTGTTTTGTAACGATAGGATTCTCGCATTGGCTGGACGCTCTTTGGGATCTGCACTCGTCGTCGCGTCTGTTCGTCGAGTCGTGTTTGAGTTTAAATTACTCTTTTCAAATGAATATGGGGATTGAGAACGAGGTGGTGTTCTACTTCCATCTTGATTTTTATTTAAATATCCTTCTTGTGGAGGAGGATATGGGTAAAAGGGATATGATGTATAAGGCATATAAGCGTTAGGAAGATGAAAATTAGGTTGATTAGGATATGGTTGTGGATAATGATTGTTTTGCATATATGGGGGATATGGATTTCTCAATATTCCCGTAGGAGTAGGTGATTGAGAACGATATCTCGTTTGCTCATAGGGATATGAGAATTGTACTCTATTACTAGGGCTTCTTTCTCGATATCTGTAATCTTGTGGTTGGTGTCGTGAATAATGGTAAGCATTATAATCTGGTTTATAGCTTTCATGACGTTGTTTACATTGTAAAGCAATGTCAAAAGCATCTTTAAGATTTTGAGGATTTCGTGCCTCTATTATAGTGGACATTGAATCTGGAAGTCCTTTAATGAAGGATTCCAAAGCACATAGATTTAGGGGTTGCATTTGAATTTTAGCATTAGAGGCTCCATAAGAACTAGCGAGTGTCGCATTTGCTCCCGCTAATAATTGAGACAATCTATCGTAAAATTCGCTAACATTTTCATTGCGGTTCATACGAATTGTGGATATTTCTTGCAAATACCATGCATATGATTTATGAGTGGAATATCTTTGTTTTAAATTATCTATTAATTCATCAATGATTCCGAAAGACTTACCTTGAGTACTGCTTCTAGCAGCACCCTTTAATTTAGCAAGGATAGATTTCAAAAACTGATCTTCACAATTTATTGGAATGGATGATTCAGCATTCAAAATATCATCAATAAAATCTTTGACTGGCATATTGTGCCCGTCGTAAAAAGGAATATTCATTATACCTTGTTGTAACGCAAAACATTCTGCCATAGAATTTACCATAGTATCATGAAGGGTTCTGTTCATAAAGGTTGCATCATTGATTGGGCCATTATTATCTTCTTCATCATTTTTATCCTTATTACCTCTTTGTTGTTTATTTTTACGAGTCATTTTATTGTTGATTAGAATAATTCGTTAATAATATCAAATGAGAATGGAAGTCCTAAAACTCCAATAATATCTGATTTGTCGTCACAAATTATTGTTTGAAATTCTATTACTGTATAATTAATACAGATTTTTGCTTCTCCGTGTGTTCGTATAGTACCGTCTCTTAAAAAGTATTTTAGTACACGATTCATTCCTAGGAAAGGATTAATTTCGTCTTCTTTGATTAAATTTATTGGTAAAGAAGGATCTAATATAAATCGACCTTCGTTACCGATGAAGAAAGATGAATTTAATAATAATTGAGGATATAATTCGTTATTTTTTATTAAGAAGTTAAAATATGAATTCATAAAGAAGTTCAAGATGGCGGATTGCTGGAGGAATTGCGACCAGCTTAAGATACGTGTGAGAGTTGCCTTTAAGTGGACGTCTGACTTGTCTCGTGGCGTACTACTTGTAGCTTCCGCGCACGAAGTCAATGAGTAGTTTATGTCAATGAGTCGATGATTAATTATATTAACCGCGCGAATTTAATTATGACCTCCTATATTAATATATTTTCCTAATCTTTTTCTTGCGCGAGGAATTGTTTAAATCAATATATCTTGTGATTTATTGATTTTAAAATTTCGAAAGATATGCCAAATTTTTAGGCACCAAATTAGGGAAAAGATTGCAATAACAAAAATTGTTGTTATTAATAAAAAATATTGCATATATTAATATCGAATAACGTTTAGAATGTAAACTCACTGGGATCGGTATTTAGGAAAGACAATCCCAATATACCTGTCAATTCGTTTTGTCTACTATTAATATAAGTTCGAAATTTGATTGGTTTTCGAGCTATTATTATTTCTGTTGTTCCAGAAGTAACAAATGAGCCTGAATTTAAAGTAATCAATTCTGTTCTATCGATTATTATACCTGATGCTAATTTTCTTTCGTTTATTAAATTAATGTTTAAAGCAGGATTCACTAAGAAAAGACCTCTCTTCTCTTTTAAACTTGGTGAAGATATGTAAATATTTGGAAAAATATCGGTATTGAATTCGATATTATTGACGTAGCAATTCATGGAAATTTTCGGAAAGACGAATTTCGTAAAATTCCGCAAATGCGTCTAATAAATCGTTGTCGAATTTATGTTTCACATCTTCGCGCTCTTCTATCGTAATCTATAGCAATTCGACTAAAATGATTAGTTTCAAATAACTGATCTAAAAATGGTGCGCCTAAAATGCCAATAATTTCGGAATTATTTTCGTAATCGATAACTTCAAATTTTAAGGAAAAATCATGAAATTCTATTATAGCACTACCTCTAGTATGAAATGAATTATGTCGACCTGTATATCGAATATTTCTATTGATATTGACAAATAAAGATAATTTGGTTCCTTTATTAAGTTTAATCGATTAGTATTATCTATTAGAAAAATTCCTTTGTGTGCTACTAAATCGCCTGAGATTAATTCGATATGAGGATAGTTAAATCGATTAAAATTAAAATAATGATTCATTTACAATGAATATCAAAATTTTTGTTTGTTTAAAATTTACTAGATTTATTGATTTTTATGAATTAATATTAATTTTTCCTTTTTGGACTGGTATACCAAATTACTGCAATTAATATTACATATACTAAGAGCATGCAACAATAAACGAAACACATCAGTTTTAATGAGGTTTTATTTTATTAATTATTAAAATTTTAAGTACATTTACTTATTTTTCAAAATTTGTTCGGTTTTATTTAATAGATTTTCAAAAAAGTTAGAAAATTCTTCTTGAGTTTTTAGTTCTTTCATTGTTGTTTTTGCTTGGAAATTTTCTACAAATTTTTCTGATTCTAGTGATGTTTGAACGTTAAATCTTCTTTGTGCTTTGATTCCTCCTCTATTTTTATTTTTCTTTGTTGGAATTTTATCGCACATTATTCTTTCAACTGCAATTAATTGACATTTTATGTATTTTAATGTCTTAAATAAAACTTGTTTAGCAATATTTTAAAATATTTCAAAAACAATTCACAGTTACTTTTAAAAGTCAGTTTTTAAATGTTAGGAAATTGTAAAAGAAGTAGATAAAAGGACAGATTCGCCGGACGGCGCAAATGTCGTTTCTTTAACTAAAATCCGTCGGACGGCGCAATAATAGTATAACAATTTTATCTCAAAATAAAGGAAAAATTCTTAATTGAACGGTTCCGCCAGACGGCGCAAACTATTCTTGAATCGAGCCAAAATCCGCCGGACGGCGCAAAAACAGCCCAATTTAAAGAACTTTATTAAGGAATTAAGGAAATTGTTTATAATTATAAACAATTAGGAGTTGGTTTTAAAAAAAGGATTCAAATATAATTATTGAACTTTTAAGTGAGTTTTTACTCTAAAAATTTTAAAATTGTTTTCAAAATTATTCAAAATTTTTAAAATTGTTTTAGAATAATTAATTTCTTAATAACAAAAGTGACAATCCCACCGCTGCCACCAAATCAGCTGTTACGTTCCGAGCAAGAGCGAGGCTTTTAAATAAAATTAAATAATTTATTTAAAATAGATTTTAAAACCAGTTAGCTGATTAATCAGGTTGGTAAAGCCTGATCTTTATTTTTATTGTAGGATCGTGATCACTTGTCAAAACTATGGGTTTTGCGTTAATAACAAGATAAATATTCCTCTTATTTAATTTATTGTTTATAGTAAGAAGAAAGTTACAATTGTTACAAATTGTTACTTACGTTTAATTACAGATTCGTTGACGAGATTATCGCAGGGTTGTTATAATTGGTTTTCTTGATTTGAACTCGTTTCAATTGAATGAAACTGAAAGTTTGTTTTATTACACTTGTGTAATATTCACAACTTTATAACAGTTTTTGTGCTAAAATAACAGTTTCACGTTTTCTAAGTGTTAAATTATTTATCTTGCACCTTTTTAGGGGAAAGAAACTTGTTTCTAAGAGACAAATAATATAACTTGCACCTTTATGGAAAGAATTAGTGAAATTTATACTATTAATTATTAATCACAAATACGACAGTTAAAATAGCAAAATTATCAACTCTAAGTGTTAAATTATTTATCTTGCACCTTTTTAGGGGAAAGAAACTTGTTTCTAAGTGACAAATAATATAACTTGCACCTTTATGGAAAGAATTAGTGAAATTTATACTATTAATTATTAATCACAAATACGACAGTTAAAATAGCAAAATTATCAACTCTAAGTGTTAAATTATTTATCTTGCACCTTTTTAGGGGAAAGAAACTTGTTTCTAAGTGACAAATAATATAACTTGCACCTTTATGGAAAGAATTAGTGAAATTTATACTATTAATTATTAATCACAAATACGACAGTTAAAATAGCAAAATTATCAACTCTAAGTGTTAAATTATTTGTCTTGCACCTTTTTAGGGGAAAGAAACTTGTTTCTAAGTGATAAATAATCTAACTTGCACCTTTTTACGGGAAAGAATACAATAATTAGCGTTTTAACCGAAGGGTCGCTCTACAATGATACTGTCCGCACTGAACTACACCGGAACTTTTGACCATCGCTCTGATTTTTACAGCAGCTTATATACTATTGAATCTAATGCATTTTAGGGATGTTGAGTGGTGGAAGCATTTTGTTTTAGGTGTTTTGACCACACATCGTTTTAGGCACGTACAACATGCACTGTTTTAGACACGTACAACATGCACTGTTTTAGGCACGTACGATTGTAATATGATCTTTTTCTATTTTATTCTACCTATCATCTATTAATTTAAACTTATAATTTTTATTCGATTCATTTCCATTAATTCAGACATTGATAAGTGTTTTTGAATTCAATAATCGAATCGACAATCGATTATCGATTAATCGATTTATTTTCGATTTGATACATTTAAATGGATTCATATTAATATTTTGACAATAAATAATAATTATCAATGATTAAATGTCATATGGATCGATCAAATAATTATTCTTATTAATATTAAATGATTTTATAAATTAGAAGAATATATGCTTTCCTATCATCTTTTAAAAATGCGTCATCTCTTTCATTCATAGCTTGACACTTGTCGTAAAGACAGAGTTCGTTGATTCATTATACTATTTCATTCACGTGAGTAATAACACGTGTTAATGAATCATGTGAATGAAATATTATAGTATTTCATTATGATTTATATTTTATGCTTTCAATTTAGGATTCGTAAAAGAAGATGTAATATTTTGAACTATGTCCTTAGACATTGTTTGAATATTACATTTATGAAATTTATTTAATTGATTATTTAACTACATTATTAAATTTACGAAATTTATAAAATTTTGAAATATGTCGGGATGTAACAGTAATCATAATAATACAACACTAACCTACCTAATTTTTTTACACAAAAAACATTTTTATAATAAAGTTTAAAAATTAAAAAATTATATCATTTATATTAATTTATTTTTAAATTTATATTCATAAGAAAATCTGATTATGTACACTTTTTGCCGCGTGAATGACTTTAGTAATTGCAGGCCTCGAACTGAGTACATAAATTAAGGAAAAGTACGTAATTTTGAATTTGGTACCTAAAAGTACGTAATTTTGACAAAAGGTCCGTAAAGTACGTAATTTTGACCATTTCGACTAAAAATCAAAATATGTATACAGATTGTGAATAAATATTTAGTTATGCCTTCTCTATTTTTATTCACATTCACTTTCCGATCAATCCGCTGACGGTGATCATTTTCAGAAACAGTGATCGGTCGAAAACGAAACTCATATTTTGTTAATAAAGGGTTCATACCACTATACATGCCTCAAAATTTAGCTTTTTTGTAGAATTTTTTTACGATCCATGTAAATTTTATTGATCTAGGTCTTTTATATCTAGGTATTTTTTTAAATTTTTTTTTCTTTTAACAAAGACACTCTCTAACTATATAGAAAACGTCGTTTTATTAAAAGAAATATTGTTTAATTATTTAAAATTTAACAATAGAATACACAACATGAAAAAATGTGAATTCTATTTTGCGATTTAAAGTCGGCACTTTCAATAAAAATTACAAATTTTGGTACGTAAATTGGTCACTAATTTCTCCTTTTTTGGTACGTAAAGTACGTAATTTTCAATGCCAAAGGCAGTTCGAGGCCTGTAATTGACCGTTTGCTGATTCGAATGCATACGCATTATGAGACCAGAGAGGGCCCCATTCGAATACGCTTCTTGCTAAATGTAACAATAAGTGAATGTTGAATGTCATCAAAACTTTAGAATAAATTATTTCCGTCTGAGCAACAAACTCATGCAAGAGTTGATCCGCAAAATCTATATCTTGAACTCGAATGTCTTCTTTTAGTAGCAAGTAAAGGGCTTCCACAAACAATATCCAATGGCAAAATAATTCTTCTGGTAAGACATCTTTTAATATTATGGGACTATAAAATAGAATCCAATTCTCCTACTCTCTTGATTTCCAAAATGCTTTTTCAGAAAATGGACGTGTTAATCGAATAATTTGATGTGGAACTTTAAAATTATTTAGTGTTTTATCAATATCTTCGATTTTTGATTTGCTGAATATTCCAGACTTTTTTGCGTTGCCAAACCACGTAGTTGCAAATTGTTTTGCTATTCCTGAACAGCAGTGCATACTATCTACAACTACACCGTAAATGAAATTGAAACCAAGGAGATTTATAAGATGAGAATATGCCTTAACACCGAAAATAGGAGTTTTTTTGTCAACTGCACTTTTCATAAGCTTTTCCGTTTCTTTAACGGTTCTATTCTTCGGAACTTTTTTTAGCAAAGGATATTTCATGTTTCCAGAACGTGGATTATTAGGATTACATTTTACCGATTCGCCTGGATGTAGGCATAGATGACAGCCATATTTCCCATTAAATTGTACAAATCCTAACATTGGAGCGCGAGCGACTGTATCCACGCAACACACTAATGGAAAGATTTTAATATTACGATTATTACCATTTATTTTACATGATACTCCTTCCGTTGAAAGCTTGTTCATAGTTTCTACAAATGGGTCAAGAAAGACTTGCATGTTCGGTTTGTCTTTACCAAACCAAAGGCCTACGTCTATTACCTCTTTTGTTCGTACATTATATGGTTATTCATTTACCATCAGATATATGGGCCATATAGAGTAAGACGAACTGGTAAAAAGTGGTGCACCGTCAGTATTAAAAATAACACTTGCATAAGCATGTTTATCAGATTCATTCAATTTTTTAACAAAATTTCGATAACGCTTCCCGTCATAAATATCACGAATGTGACCTTTTTCGTACGGCCTCTCATTCATGACATAATTGTGATAAGTACTGTTTGATTCCAGTAATTTTGAAATAGGTGCACTCGGATCTATCGTAACGAAAAAGTCTTTATGCTTATAATCGCCTACCTGGATTTTTGTTTTGCACACGCCACACTTTACAAACTTGTCTTTACGTTCGAATTTCCCAACGTACGCACCACAATTGGTACATGTCGCATGAAGTTGCATACAATCTTCAGGGTGAAACAACTTGTCTATCAAATATCGAGTGTTCGGCAGAATATGAAAAGCAAACATACAATTAATGAGCATAAACAGATCAGTGATTTGTGTTAATGATAATGCATGCACTAGAGCGTACTTTACAACCATAAATATTAATTCACCAACACTTTTATCAACTGGAACATTAATAGGAAATTCGAAATCTTTTATATTTAACATGTCTTTGAAAGACTTAAACGGTTTCTCTGGAGATTCGTCATCATCTTCATTGTCATTTATTAAGTCATCATCATCTAAAATATCCATAAAGCATTCAGCTTCTATATCGTCCGAAAATAACATTAATTAATTAACTATTGATCATAACATATTGAATATTAAATATATAAACTTCAGATGTTTTAAAAAAGTTGAATATACAAAACTTATGCCCAAAGTAAAAGAAACGTTTGTGGATTTAAATTATGCAGCACGAACGTATCTTTTTAACTAGGACTACAGAAAATAATTTATTAAAATAATTTTCACTTTCACCATCTTCTCCCAAATATTATTTATTATTATTCATGACAAATGTCTGCTTCTTGTGTAACATAAACAGAACTATAAAACAATATGTTTAAAGTTAAGAGACACAAGAGTACAAATACGAAAAAAACTAATTTTTTGTTATCATACAAATTAAAATAACAAAGACGATAATTTGTTATTATTTAGAAAACTTGACGGTTTCTTTGACAGCTGTCAACTGTCAACATCCATATTTGATGTTATATTCTTAATCAGCGACCTCGAAAACCTCATTATTGTCTTTTTTTTATTAAAAATGATCACTTTTTAGAGAAGTTGATATATATAAATCTCTATTATTATTTTATTAATGTTTAGAAATGTCTAAGACTGGAGTCCCATGGCAGCGTTTTGTAAGTAGACCATGACTGCAAATGTAGCAAATATATCCCAGATAACAAAATGCGGACACAGTGTCAGACACTAAGCTCGCACGCATGACGAATAATCCGCACCGCGCGCTTTCACTGAATCAAACAGATGCGTCCTCATATGCTACGCATTTGACTCGCACGCGTGAAGGTCGCACGCGTGACGACAAAATGCGTGTTTTATATATTATATATTTATTGTACTCTCCCTGCTACAATCATGCAGGGTTCGAGGATCCTTTTTACATTTATTTCTTAAACCTAACTTAACCTATTACATCGTCGATATTCTGCTTACTTAAATCTATCATCTTACTATTAACTACTCTTATCTATCTATATTAATGTTAATCTATATCGACCAGTGCCAGGGCTTCCGTTTCCTGTTCCTTTATGCCCTTTATGGCTTCGTCATTACTCTAACTTTAATATTTAAAATTACTCAATTTCCTTTTTGCTTCTAATTCCCTCATCCATTCCTCCCCTTGTCCAGATTCATCCAAAATCCATCTCACTCTTTCATTTATTCCCATACACTCTTCTTCTTTCCTTTCGCATCTATCTAACACATGCCCCCAGTCTTCCAATTCAAATCCACACACTCTACACAGTTTCTCCTCTTCATTCATCCAATATCTACATTCGCTCATGCCCTCACCCATTCTAAACCTTATTACACTTTTCCATTTACTCTCTTTCCAACTTCTCCTCAGGTACTTCGGAATGCCATCTCCCTTTACCATCCGGTACCACCTGTTGTACCTTGACTTCCCGATTTTCTCCCACCTCTCATCCTTATCCCTTTTTTCAACCTTAATTCCATTACACCCTCTACCCCTATTCCATTTTGACCCTTATCCTTTCTCACTTTTCTTCTCATTTTCTCCCATCTCGTCATTTCCCTTGCACCCCTTGCCTCCCTTTCCTCTATTTTCTCTAAACACATTCTTGCCCAATCACTTCCTCCTCCCTGTCTCAACTTCTCTTCAAACCTCCATGCTCTCTTTCTCTGTCTCACAACCATTTTCTCTCTCTCTAACTCCTCTCTCAACATATACCCCGGACAATACATACTCACCCCCATCACCCATCTCAACAATCTTTCATGCATGCTTTCCACTTTCTTTTCTTCCTTCCATCCCCACACTTCCGCTCCATAACTCACTATTGACCAAATCAGTACATCGAACAACCACACTCTCCTTTTCCAATCATCCTTAAACCTTCTTTCTCCTATTCCCCATACTTGCCCCATCACTCTACTCGCTTTTTCCACCCTTCTTTTAACATTCAATTCATGCGTTCCATTCCATTCAAACCAAAAACCCAAATAACAAAACTCATCTACCTCTTCTACTTCCCTTTTATTCATTTTCCAATCATACTTTTTCCCCCCTCTCCTCTTTCTAAATCTAACTACTTTCGTTTTTTCCACATTCACACACAAATCTTTCTCTCTTGCATACTTTCCAAACTCATCCATCAATAGCCTTATAGCCGCCTCGTCATCCGCCATAAGCACCACGTCATCAGCATAAGCCAATGAGTACACCCTTCCTGCTCCCAAAACTACTCCTCCTTTTCCTCTTCTTTTCAGTTTCTCCTCTAAATCCGCTAATGCGTGTTTTATATTTATTTTTAATCTCATTTTTATTAGAATTAAATTAAAAGGAAAGAATAATACATCATTTATAGAAAAACGAAATAAAATATTTTATTATAATCAAGGTTTATAATTTTGTGTACGTTGACATAAAAATTTAATAACAATTGCGTATAAAAGCACTGGTATAAATAATTACTTTAAAAAAAAACAACGACGATATTTAACGACGATATTTAAATTAATATAATAAAAAAACTTGTTTAATTATAATTTAGAAAAGTTAAATTAATGTCATAGAAGAAGAGAAAGAAAATTAAGAGGAATCATTTGCCGAATCATCTGCCAAATCAACTGCCGAATCCTCCTCCTCGTTTAAGATATTATTCTATTGACTTTCGAATTCAGCGATTTTCTTTATTTGACGGTTCATCAAAATTTGGACACTTTGTCGCCAAAACTAAAAAATATATAAATATTGAATACAGGCTACACAACCCTTCTAGACTCGTCGATATCTGATGTGGCAACGTATAAACCAACATCTTTGAATTCCTCAGTTACCAACTATACCACCACCAGAAGAAGATCATGGACGTCACCTGCACTCATCGGTCCTCCTCTTCGTCCTCCTCGCAGATTGCGGCCGTCACATCCCTGGCACATATCGATGCGTCAGAGTTCCTGAGTAGTTGCGGACCATCCCATAAATATTGAATACAGTTAAAAGTTTAATTATTAAGAATGTTTTTAATAAATTTACAATATTTATTTAAATTTGAGTTTTTCTATTCCAGTTTGCTTGAAAATAAGATTTTTATAGTATTTCAAAATATAAAAAATACTTCAGACAAATTAATTAATTCAAGTTTTTCCTTTAATTCATGTTGATTCCAAGGTTTTTGAGATGAGAATTAAAATCAATAGAAATTCAATGTTTTTAAAATTTTCAAAAATTAATGAATACACACTTTGACTTAAAAAAAATTCTATCAGGCTTCACACTCATCTACTAAAACCTACTGCTCACTCAATTTTTACGATTAGCCACTATTTCCATATTTTTTAAAAATTTTTGACACTAAAAGCTACTTTTAAATTTTGCGAAAATTTGCACTACTTAAAATCTGCTCCATAGTTGCAATAAAAAATTTTTTCTTTAAAATTTTAAAACAATTCAATTATTTTCAAAAAATTCTAAAAAATGTTTTGCAAGAAATTAATTATTTTCAAAAATAATAAATACTTTACTGTAATTTAAATTTTTTCAATATCTATACAATTTTAATACAATTTCTTTAAAAAATTCAATTATATTAGAAAAAAATTAAGAAAAAGTCCACATAAAAATTTAATAATTATCATAAATAATAAAATTTTTACAGGAATTAAATTATTTGAAATACAATTTTCAAGAGTATTCTTCCAAAGAAACCAATTATTTAAAACATTATAATAAAATTGTTTAAAAGTAATTAATAATTTCACCAATTTGGAAAACATTTATTTATAAGAATTAAATTATTTTCTCATATATAAAAATTTTATCGCAAGAATCCAATTATTTTTAATTCAATTTTAATTAAATTTTTCGAATTAGTTGAATTATTCTTTTAAATATTCATAAAATTATTCAAAAAATTCAATTATTTGAAAAGATCTAATAAAATTCAATGCAAAAATTGAATTATTTTTATAAATATCAAAACTTTTCATCGGATTTCAATTATTTTTAATAAACCTTTAATGAATTCGTCGAAAAATAAAAATTGTATTTAATTAATTGAATTCTTGTAGAACTTTTTAATAAAAATAGATTTAAAAATGAATTTTAGTTAAAATTGTAGATTATAATTAAATATTGAGTGAGTTATAATATATATTTTTAGTAATAAGTAGTAAAATTTCAAAAAGGTTTTACATTAAAATTATTTGAAATTTGCATTACTGTGGAGAAATAAATAAGTATTTATATACTTGTTTAACAAAAATTATTCAAGTACAAATAATTGAATTACGAAATTATAAAAGAAATAATCCTTTGAAAATATGAAATAGGTACAATTTTTTGAATATTAAATAAGTTAAATTATCGTGAAAATAAAAAATTGTTATTTTAATTTACATATAATTGAAAATTTTGTCAAATTTAATTAAAGTAAATTTACTTTATCTAAAAAATTTATTTTTTAAGCCTTAAAAATTATTTTTAATAATAAAAGAATTTTTGATGAACTTTAGCAAAACCTTTTTTTTAGAAATCTACAAATGTCAAGACAATGCAAAATAAAATTTTTGGGATTCGACTAAAACGAGTTTTTATTTGTTAAATTTAATTTTTCAATAACTACTTTATAATACTTTTTTCAGTCTTAAAGATACGTTTTTACTTTTTTAAAATCAATTATTGAGTGCAAAGCTTGTTAGTCATTTTTTTCGCGCAAGTAGAGAGTAAGAAAACTTACGATAGAAAGCATTAGCAACTGTTGTGACACCAAATTTTAACGAGTTTTCTCCCCCATTCCATGTTCCTGGACTTGCTGCTCCCAAATGAATCAGATGGCTAATCTATATCAGAAAAACAACAGAACAATTATATAAGAATGTCGTCTAATTATTTTATACAAGCGTTGAAAATTTTTGCGTTCCCAGTAAAACTTTCTTTTAAATGATAAAATTTTAGTGAACTGATAAATTTACTGAAAAAAGTTTACATGTCAAAAGATTCCTCTTAATTCTCAGTAACTTTTATCAGGGTTGCAACAATGTTCTATTACATTTATTTACAAAATTCTTTAATAAATTGTAAAATTATTCAAAAACATCAATAACTTTTTTTTTTAAACAAACATTTAATCATTATTACTTTTCCGTAGGAATTAAAACTCCTCAAAACATTCAAATTCAAACCTTTTTTAAATTCAACAACTTATTAGAATATTATTACAAAACATGAAGAAGGCGATCACTCCGAGTCGAAGACTCGGAGTTATCGCATTCTTCATGTTTTGTAATAATTTAAATTACTATAAAACTTTTCAAAAAAAGTTAATTATTTATAAAAATTCTAATTAAATCCTTTGCAAGAATTCAATTATTTTTCCAAGTCGTAAAACTCACAAAAATTCAGTTATTTAAAAAAAATGTAATAATATTGGTTGCAAGAATTCGACGGCTCCCGTTGATATGATCTTGTTTCAATTGTCAAAATAATAAAATCGTCTTTGGAGCTCAGTTCAATATGATCTCTATTCAATTGTCAATTTAATATAATTTCGCAAAAGTTTCCGTGTAATAAAATCTTAATTCAGAGTAATTTTAAATTCACTTAAAAAATAAAATATTAATTCGTTTTTAATATTATTTTAGGTTTTATAATGATTAAATAATTATTAATAAAATAAAATATAGAAAAATAAATGAAGAAAATTATAAAATAAATAAAAAACGATATAAATAAATTAATTTTTAACAATTAATATACGAAATAAAAATTAGAAAAAAAATAAAATTATACGAAACTAATTAATAATAAAAATACTAAATAAACTAAAATTAAGTAAAATTTCATTACGTTTTAATTATATTTTATTTTGTTAATAATTATTATTTTAAATTTCTTTGATTTATTTTATTAATTTTACTATTATTGTAAGTTAATTATTCTATTTATAAAAATATTTATTTTTTATTATTTATATTACCTACATTATACCTAAAAAAGAATTTCAGTTGAAAAATGTAGTGTACCTAATATAATTCTAAATATATTTTTTAAATATTATAGATAATACCCATTTTATTATACTTTGTTAATTTTTTTTTAATTAATTAATTTTATTATTTTTTGCAATATTATTTCATACTTTTTAATGAATAATGAATTTTATTAATTAAAATTAGTTAGTTTTGTATTTTTATTATTATTTAGATTTGTATAATTTTATTATTTATTTTTCCATTTAATTAATTATTAAATTAATTATTATTATTTATTTGTTATAGGGTTGCTTGAGAACCCATACAAAAGAGTTTGATACATAATACTTAAAAACTAAATACAAAAAAAAAAGAATTTTACTCGTAAAAGATGTTACTTAAAATTTCGTAAACATAGTATACCACTTTCTTAGACGAAGCAGGATTTCTATCATTTAACAACTCTAGCCAAGACACTCTCACACATTCCTCATCGTCAGGATTAACAAAATATTTATTCCTAATACCCACCAAAGCTTTACATTGAACAAGGAGATGATATTCATCAGAAATCAGTTTCTGATCTTCGCAATTACATTTTTGTTGTTTAGAGAGTTTAAAACATTTATTTTTTATTATTATTCTACATTGAAAAACATTGAGTAATCTATATTGCGCTAATGCCTTCATGATCTCTAATGGTAATCTTGCCAATAAGTATGGCTGAGTACCGTCATATAAATTTAATTGATTATAAAGCTTAAGGGAGGAGGACTTTTGGAGACTCAATATATCCTCATTAAATAAGAAGTTTTTATATTTTTCCAATAATTTACTTTTAGAAAATTTTAATAATTCAGGTGATAAATTAATCCAGGTCTCCTCCTCCCCTATGCTATCAAAAAATATTCTTTTGACTTGAGAGGCCCAATTATACTTCTCTTCACTCCTGTTACAATCCGACAAAAATTTAAGACGCTCAAAACAGATTCTAGGATATCTCTCAACTTCCATATCATAAATTTTTTCTAACCAATTTAATAACATTTTAAATATTCTTAGAGAGATATGATGACTCCCTGTCTCTATTCTTACCGCATAATTTGGAGTATTCCGGGGAAGGTTAAGAACTCTTTTATAAAAATTTAAATGCATTTTTTCTATATCCTCTAAATACCTAAGTCCCCAAATTATAACTCCATACAATAATATGCTGGCAATAAGACTATCAAAAAATCTATCAATAGGTCGCCAAGAGTGAAGATTAAGATTATTAATAAGAGGGATCGTAGTACCAATCACTAGTTTTGAATTAGATACTGCTTGCTGCGTCGCTGATGCAAAGAGAGCAGATTCCGCAAACGGTATTCCTAGATATGTGTACGAGTTTACAATTTCAATTTCTTCTTTATCAAATATTAGAGGAGGATATTTTTTAGTGTGACCTCGACCACCCTTCTGGAAAACCATGACTTTTGTTTTTTTGACATTTATTGTTAATTTGTTAATTTGACAGTAATCTTGGAGAATTTCAATTATTTTTTTCATTTTAATTATATTATCTGCAAGAATGGCTATGTCATCTGCGTAGGCTTGAGTGAGAATTTCTTTTAAATGGTTAATAGCAACTCCCCTTACCCCTCTATCAATCAAAAATTTATCTAAATCAGAAATAAATAAATTGAAAATCCAAGGACTCAAAACTTCACCCTGCATCACTCCTTCAGTGGCCTCAACATTAGCGGAGTTACCCTCCCTCCCTTTCACTGAAACGGATGCCCTAGAATACAAACTCATCAGTATTCTGATGAATTTCGAGCCAATACCCAGATTGTACAATTTCTTTTTAATTAGATAGTGAGACAAAGATGGGAATGCGCCTTTAAAGTCTATAAACAAGACAAACAATTTCCCCTTCTTCAGATTTATTCTATTCTGAATCATAGCATTCAGCGTAAATAAATTATCCAAACAGGAGCGCTTTTCTCGAAAACCCGACTGCGATTCAGGCATTAAGTTATTCGCATTTATCCATGAGGAAAGACGTTTCGAAAGAATCTGCGTGAAAACCTTAAGTGTGGAGTTTAATAAAGCGATTGGCCTATAATTTAAATGATCAAATTTATCTCCTTTTTTATGAATCATTATTAAATCAATATTTGTCCAATCTTCAGGAACTTTTTGTGAATCCATTATTTTATTAAATAATTTTACCAAATAATCAATTCCATTATCAGGCAGACTCTTCAGAAATTCATATGTTATACCATCGGGCCCCGGTGCCTTATTAAATTTACAATTTCTGAGACTAACAATTACTTCCTCTTTTGTTATAGGAGGGTCAACAAATTCATTATAAGACTCAGAATTGTTCAAAATATAGAGATTAGCGCTCCTTTGTGGAAAAGATTCACTAAAAAATTTCGCCCATGATTTCAGGTCCAAAAGATTTATTACGTTAGCTTTACGGCGGGATTTATTAACAATTTTCCAGAAGGTTGTCGGATCTTTTGCCGACGCTAAAATTTCAATGCGATAATCATTATAAACTTTTTTCTTTTTCTCTAATAAATTTACGTAACTCCTCCTAAGATTATTATATTCTTTAGTCAACTCTGGAGGAAAATTTTGCAGTCTACACTCTTTTAACTTACTTTTCAAAAACTTTCTTTTTTCTAAACACTCCATATCGTACCATACTTTAGAGAAGCCAATTCTATTATTCCGAACATGCAACATACCCAAATTATCAGCAACATTTTTAATAGTATTTACAAAATTCGTAGATAGAGAGTCAATGTCAGCGTCAGTTTGTAAAGATTTTAGAGACAATGAGAGAGCATTGTTATATTCAGAGATAAAATTATCATTCCATTTATATTTTGCTTTATTAACTATAACTTCATTCTCAAAACTAAGTGAAAGAGCCACCGGAAAATGATCAGACCCGGACACCATATTCATTACTTTTAAATTATTAATCATAAATGTACTGAACATATTAGTCCAAACCAAATCTATTATCGATTTTCCGCCTATAGCATTCATGAATGTATAAGTCGCCGGTATATCTCCGGTGGTTCTCCCATTCATTAAAATCATACCCAAACTCTCAAAACAAGCTACTAATTTATTTCCCCTATTATTTATTTCTTTGTCGAAGGTTAATCTATCATTAAATAAATTATTATTAAGTAAGTTTATATCTTTATCAATTTGGTTTAAATTGCCAACTCTAGAGTTCATGTCCCCACCAATGAATATAGGCGTGTCTATAAGATTCTCATTTATAGTATCAAAAATATCATTTAAAATTTCCAAATTATTAGAGATAGGATCAGTGGGGTTAAAATATAAAAGGCCTACTATAAATCTGACATTACAATTCCTGTCAGAAATTAAAATAAAAATAAATGAGTCACTTTTATGTAAAATTTTAACATTATAAATTCGCGCGTTGATTAAAATGAGCATACCTCCTTTGGGCCTTCCTCTTCCCTCACACTTCGTTGCCGGAGAAAAAATAGGCTCCAATTTGTAGTTTGGATGACAAATTTTTAATTTTGGCAAAGATGTGGACCAAATTTCCGTCAAACACAAGATATCTTCATTCGATGAATTTTCCAATAACTCTGAGATGTTTTTCCTTCCTCTTGTATTCCAGAAGAGAATCCTAGGGCCCAGCTTGTGGTTGGATTGTCAGGCCTCGGGGGTGGTTTTTGTTTCCTTAACATCAGTTATCTCTTTTTGGAAAAAATCCTTTAAGTTACCTGAAGGTGGAATCGACGAACTTTTCTTAGAGTTTTTTAATTTTTTGAATTTTAAAGACTTATTTTTTGACCCCTCAGGTCTTCCCCTCTTTCGAGTAATGGTAGGAATTGTTGAAACACTCGATTTGATGGATTCCGCGCTGTCACTATCATCTTCTCTCTCCTTGTCATCGACCAAATTTAAAGACCGTATAAATTTCAATGCCGAATGTTCGTCATACAATTTATTCTCACACAATAATTTTGTATTATGAACGTGTGAAATTTTTCCTATAGAATCGAGCTTCTGTTTATATTCAAAGAGACACTCGCGGATTCTTTTGTTATCGATTCTCTGCTCCTTTGTAAGGTCATTAGAAACGAAAATTTTTCGATCTTTGAATTTCGTTACATTTTTAAATACCAATGATTTGAAAAGGACTTCCTTGAATGCAATCAGAAGAGGTCTTGATCCAGGATTGATGCCTAGTCTTTTAATAGAACAAATATCCTCCTTCTTGAGATGCACATCTATTGAATCAAAAACATTGGTCACTACACTTGAGAGATCTTCGTTTTCGGTTTCCTCGATGCCAAACATAACGATATTTTTTTCCTTATCCTTTCTCATAAGATAATGAATAGCCGATTCTGTTTGGTCCAATCTTCTCTTTAATTGGCGATTTTCGTTTTTAACTACTTTATATTTGTGCATGCAGTCTTCCAAAGCCGATGATAAATTTTCATTTACCTCTTTCAAACTTGATATATCAGCAGCGACAGTTGACAAAGATTGTTTACTATTATTAACGTCCACTTTTATTTCTAAAAGCAACTTCATTATGTCGTCGTTTGTAGCCATTTTTTAGGCTTATATTTAACAAAAACAAGATTGAAAATACGAAAAAAGATTCACAAGACTAGCACAAAATATAAATATACGTAAATATACTATATGAAAAGCGGAACGATTGTTGACACGTCCGTACAGCTTGAAAGCCATAATCAAACTCCATTAAATTAATTATTGAAGTGTATGAAATAATATTACAAACGAATTAATATTTTATAGTTATTAATTTATTATTTTTCTGATATTTTTAATATTTTTAATAATTTTAATAATTTTCTTCTTTTATTTTTCTATATTTTATTTTATTAATAATTATTTAATCATTATAAAACCTAAAATAATATTAAAAACGAATTAATATTTTATTTTTTAAGTGAATTTAAAATTACTCTGAATTAAGATTTTATTACACGGAAACTTTTGCGAGATTATATTAAATTGACAATTGAATAGAGATCATATTGAACTGAGCTCCAAAGACGATTTTATTATTTTGACAATTGAAACAATGAATCAACGGGAGCCGTCGAATTCAATTATTTTCAAAAATAATAAATCGACTATTCGGTAATTCATTTTTAAATTAATTTTTATTAGGAAATTCTAGAAGAATTCAATTATTTAAATTTTAAAAAAAATTATTTATTAAATAATTAAATGTTTGTTAAAATTAAATTCTCATAAAGAATATGATCAACAATTTTTTAAATAATTGAATTCTTTTGACAAATTTTAATAAAAAATTTAAGAATAATTACATTTTTCGAGGAATTCGATTAAAATTGTATCAAAAATAATTAAAATCCTGCGATGAGTTTTATTATTTACAAAAATAATTAAAAATTTTCTAAAATAATTGAATTTTGGAGAAGAATTTTATTATTTATATAAACAATTGAATTCTTGCAACAAATTATATTCAAGTTTATTAAATTAATTGAATTTCGGTGAAGAATTTTATTACTTATAAAAATAATTGAATTCTTGAAACGAATTTTATAACAATCTTTTTAAATAATTAATATTTTTTGAAAAATTTTATGAAATTTTGTATTTTAAATAATTGAATTCCCGTAAACATTTTATTATTTATGAAAATAATTGAATTTCTGCTAAGAATTTTATTACTTTTGAAAATAATTGAATTCTACCAACGAATTTCATTCAAGTTTTTAAAAATAACTGAATTTCTGTGAAGAATTTTATTATTTATATAAATAATTGAATTTCTGTGTAGAATTTTATTATTTATTTAAATATAAATAATTGAATTCTTACAATAAATTATAATCAAGTTTATAAAAATAATTGAATTTCGGTGAAGAATTTTATTACTTTTGAAAATAATTGAATTCTTGCGACGAATTTTATAAAAAATCTTTTTAAATAATTGATATTTTTCATAAAATTTTATGAAATTTTTTATTTTATATAATCAAATTTCTTTGAAAATTTTATTACTTTATGAAAATAATTTAATTATTTCGAAGAGATTTATCAATAATTTTGTAAATAATTGAAGTCTTGTGAAATTTTCCAAGAATTTTATGAAAATTATTAAAACTAATTGAATTTTAGAAAAGAATTTTTTTTATTTATAAAGATAATTGAAACTTTGACGAGAATTTAAAAAAAAAATTTGAAAATAATTGAATTTCTGGAATCATTTGTAACTTTTCAAAATTGAATTTTTTTTTATTATTTTTAATTAAAATTCTTCTATAAATCTAGTATTTATAAAAATTGTAAAAATTATTCTCTAAATATTTTCTAAATAATAATTTTCTGATAGTTCTTCAAGAATTAAGTTATTTAAAAAGAAATTATTGTTAGAAATAGAAAAAAATTCAATGTTTTGTATTAGAATTCGTAGTAATTTCATAGTCATAGTTTATGAGGCAAACAAAAAACATCAAAATTCAGAGTTTTCTTATGAATTTTAGAAATAGTAAAAAATAGTAAAATTACAAACAAAATATAATTAAAACCATGTCTGGAATATAAAAACAATTTAAAAAATTATATAAAATTAAATTTAATGTTATGCTTTTTGGGATGCAAGTAAAATAAAAGAGAAAATCTCCTTCACTAAAATAAAAGAGAAAATCTGGAAGCAAAATTTTTAGGGTTAGGTTTGCTAAAATCTGATTAATCTATAATATAATGATGACTTACCAGAAGAAACACTCAGCTGAGTAAAAAAAAAATTCGCATTCACTTGCACTTCCAAATCCCGCAGCTTTTCTAATCGGAATGTTTTTTTCAAAATAATTTAGATACCCGACACCGTTTAAAACGTTGCAACCGTTGCAACAAAGGCTTGATTTTTTGAACACGTCCAGGTTTGGCTAGGTATGTGTTTGGCTCGTTCGCAATCCACCTATACCACTAAGGCCCGAACTTCTATGACACATGCGCAGAATTTACACAAAAATCACATGATTAAAGTTGCGCACATTTTGAAAAGAACAAATACACTTTTATAATTTTTATGAGTTAATAAAAATTTATTAAATACTTTTTTGTACTTATTCACAAAAAATAAATACTGTTTATCTTTTTCTGAGTACAAAATAATATTAATTTAAAAATAATACAAATTTTTAGTATATAAATATAATGTAGATGGGCAATTCCATGTGAGATTTAAGTCGACCTTTTAAAATCGTCCAAAAATATTTTTTAAATATATTTTTTCTAACATTTATTTAATCGGGACATTTAGATCTGTACACAACTGTCAATAAACATTGCAATTAAATATTCCAAGTAAAGTAAATGTTTAATACATTTTTAGGAAAGTTTCAGTGCTGTGGGGGCTGTATCGAAAAAAACATAAGTTATTTTATTTTTGTTTAATTGTCCAAATTTTCGAGTTATGTATTTTCGAAATTTTGTACTTTAATTGTAGACCTATATTCAGTAGCTTATAAGTCTAAAAATATTGAGTTGAGGAAAAAGTTGTCAAAGAATGAAAGTTTTAGTTTTCTTTCGACTTTTAAGAAATGTAAATAAATTTTTTTTTTTAAATTTGTTATTAAACAAAAATTTCTTTATAAACAAATTAATTTTTTTTAACTTTGGGCCGGATTTTTAAAAATTTTTTTTAAATTTATTTATACCTTATAGGTAGAGAAGATTTTCCAAATAGCGCCGAAATTAGTCTGATGTGTTAAATGAGTTTTAAAACATTTTCAAAAATCACTTGCAAGCATCACAGTAAAATTTCTTTTACAATTAACTTTTTAAAACTGTCTACAGCGTAGAACCTTTAATTATTGTTCATACTCCTGCCCTATTGGCCTTACGCACTTCGACAAGAGTCCCCGAGAAATACTTTTTTGGATTAAGCATAACCATTCTACATAAATTTTCTATATATTAACCTAATTTGCGTCTACAGCCGACTTTTATTAGGAGTACTCGCATTGCGCCTGGACCACCCGTCAATGGGTTTTCTCGCCAGAGAAGAGAAAAACTGTAGAAAACCTCTCCTGAGTACAACCGGTTTATCGACAGTCGAGTTCTAATGGTGTGTACCGGACAATAATCGACGGTGCTCATCATTATACCTCGACGTCAAACCTCCCGCTCAGATTGTCTCACGTGCCGGAAAAATACCAAGCCAAGTGGGCGCGAACCAAGGATACTTATACCCTTGGTCCTTAAACGACCGCCAACGCCAGGCATCTATCCGACTGAGCTAATCTGTCAGAACCTTTAATTTAAAACAAAGAACACTCAAATAGATTAAAAATTATATACTGTAGACAGTTTTAAAAAGTTAACTAATTTTTAGTAGTTTTTTACTAATTGCTAGTAGAAAATTACTAATTCAATTAGTAGCAGGAATTTTTTACTATTTCAAATTAGTAAATTTTCTACCAATAATTAGTAAAAAAAACTACTAGAAATTAGTAAAAACAGTTACTAATTCAATTGGTACACGAATACGCACTATTTCATTAGTAGAAAACTACTAATTCAGATTTAGAGAGTTTTAAAACTCATTTAACACATCAGGCCCATTTCGGGACTTTTTGAAAAATCTTCTTTATATTATAAGGTATAAATAAATTAAGAAAAAAATAAAAAAAAATCCGGCCCAAAAAAAAATCTGTTTTTTTTCGATACAGAATAGAAAAAAATACTTTTGGCCGATTTTAAGAGGTCGACTTAAATCTCACGTGTAATTGACCAGATGTATTAAAATTTTCTTTGTACTATTTTATTGAATTAAAAAAAATTATATGTATTTTATTAAGAAAAATTTTTCCAAAAAAAGAATTTAGTTTTTTCGACTTTTAAAAATATTTTCATGAATAAATAAAATATTTTTTATAAAAGAATTTAGTTACTTTATTTAAATTTTAATAAATTTATTTATTTTTTATATAATGTATTAAAAATGTTTTATTTGTTTTTATTTACATAAAAATGTATTGTTTAATATTGTAATATAAATATTGATAAAAATATATTAATAATATATATATATATTTATAAATTATAATTTATAAATTATAAATAATATAAAGATATATTATTTATAAATAATTATATTATTAATAAAAATATAATATATTTATTATTACGAGAACGCGATTGTAAGGTGTTACACCACACACCACGCCTTCACGCATGCGATAAACTAAGGTAGCACAAGTGCTACCTTTGTGCCACTCAAGAAGGCTAGAGACAGGAGGTGAAACTTCGGTAGTGGGGATGAGTCAAAAGCCTTTCATTAACCAGGCGTTTTTCGTTTCGAAAAGTCGCCGGCGCGGTGCTTCTGCACATCACTCACACATTCAAATTCTTGTATACCATATGTTTTACCGTTTTACATATGTGTATGATATGATTTTAATTTGAGGTTAACTTTAAAGTGCAATCGAGACACAATTGACAATGTGTGTCATAACGGATATATAGAAATAATGTGAGTGATTATTAAATTAAGTGTTATTCAAATAGTTAAAAATTCCGAAAACGTGCTGTGTGAAAAGTTGTAACAAGAAGAAAGATAAACCTACACAACACTATGACTATTACTTTTTGTTAACTTTTAATACACTTCATGCTACAGTTTACACATTTTTTTGTTTTTTTAATAACTAAAAGATGTTTGAAAATATAAACACTTATATTTCATATTGTATTTGTATAGAATATATTTTCCTGTGTTTACGTGTGTAGCTGCGCAGAAGTCCGTGTGGTCTATTGCGGCGAAAACTTTTTTTGAAAGTAAACGCCTGACCATACATCAGCTGAGCGACTCAGCATTGCCATACCCCCACTACCGAAGTTTTACCTCCTGTCTCTAGTCTTCTTGATGCCACTCAATACGCAGGCACACATTTTTTTCATCTTGCGTGAAGGCTACGTGAAGGTTGCGTGAGTGAATTCGGTGACTCGCATGCTGGATGCGAGTACGTGCGTCGCACGATTGTTATCTGGGTATATCTCTACCTCTATCACACTCATTATCATACAAAACGCAAAAACGCATGGGACTTTACCCTAAAATTTATTTTTACAGAAAAAGGAAATCAGTATATTTAAGTGCTAAAATTTCTTGTTTTTCTGCGAATTTAAGAGCATGTACACTCAATACCATATAGGCTGTCCTTCCGGTTTGGACAACTTTTTGAAAAGTGGTGTGCCTTCTATAAGAATTTTTTAAGTCTATGGCTTAAGTCTGTGGTTTAAGTCCATAGACTTAAAACATTCTTATAGAAGGCACACCACTTTTCAAAAAGTTCTCCAAACCGGAAGGAAAGCATATATTTTATTGAGTGTAACACTTAGATCTGTAATGTTAATTTGTCCACAACTTTTCTCGTAAAATAATGAATGGATTGAGCTAAAAATTTGCAGAGAAATTTAAAATGCTATAAGCAAGGATTAAAAGAAAATTATGGTCCGGTCCTCGGTTCTGACAGGGCCCAAAATTTTGTCGACCTGTGTTATTATATATAATATATCACAATTTTATATTTCACGGTCCTTTCTCATCATATTTTCAACTTCATAAAAAAATTTCAACTCAACCTAAGCAGTATTTTATGAGTATTTTATGACTTAGGGACACATGTCTTTAAATTTTCTTTACTAATAAGCATGATATCATCAAGACAACCAATTATTTTAAAACCGAAAAAATCATTTTTTAATTTTATTTCTCGAACACAAATTTCTTGCTCGAACATTACCTCTACAAACTTTGAGTCATTTTTTTCCTCAATGTCGTCAATATCCTCTGTCAGATTTTGTACAATTTGATGAATATAACCGATACTGTTTTCATTTCTCTGAAGTGAATCAAGTTGAGTATTTACTAGTTCCTGAAAACATATTATAATAAGTGCAAATACTTTCCATGTCAAAGTATAATTAATGAAGATAAATTTTTAATATTCGATATAATAAACAAAAAATAGGTGCATTTAAGAGTTCATTATTTAAACACGTTTCTCTGGTATCGATGATTTTGTAATTTGTAATCAACATAAATCAAATTCTATTTAACCGATTTTAAAAAAGCTACGTACATTTTTTGTCACTTTTTTGGAAGTTGTTTAGAAATTGATAGCATTTAATGTAAAACAATAACGTATAAAAAATTGCTTACATCATGTGTTACTTGTGAAAGATTTTCAGTGCTAACACTTCCCATTAAAAGATCTATATTCTCATCAAAATCTACCTCCATTTGATTTTCTTCTGATGAAGATTTAGATGATGTTTCGTCAGTATCGCTCCCCTGATTAGAAGGACTTTCTACCAAATGATCTTCATTTATCTAATTCAAATGAATTCAAAATTACATAAATGTAGTAGGAGTAGTATTAAAGTTGTATTAAAAAGTTTACCTCTTCTAAAAACTTTTTGCGACTTCTATACCAAGATGAAGAAGGAACAGAATCAGTTGATCCTGCATCTAAATACCGTTTGTAGCCTCGCCACTCATTCATGATATTAACTGTCAGAAAAAAAATGTTTAACTGATGTATTCAAAACATTAAATAGCAAAAATGTCGAAGTAAAATTTCTTTTGGATTAAAAATTTCATAATCTTTCACTTAAAATATAATTTTTTAATGATTTAATGAACAACAAATTTTAAAATGCACCGATGGTTAGTTTTTAATTAGTCAAAAATTTGTATTGAAATGCTTTAATTTGCCGTTTGGTATATACATTTTTCCATAATTTAACTACAAAAGTACTAATAGTAAAAGTACTTTTTTGTCAGTTAAGAGAAAAAAATTCGTGTAGTCGTAAAAGTCGGAATAAATTTCGCACAATATTGCAGATAATTGTTATCAATTTAGCTGTAATGAGGTATATGTAGTGCAACAACTTTTTATTGCGTATAATATAAGAGAAAATAATAAAAATTGAGAAGAAGCCGCACTTAAAAAGGGGTGCAACATAACCTCAAAAAGCGTTAAGTACAAAAGTAGCATTTTTCTGTGTTAAATTTACCCGATTAGCGGTACAAAAAAAGTTCAATAATAATATGCCTTAAAAAATTCTTTAATCATTCATCATGAAAGTTGATGATTTTATACCATCATTTCTGCTGTACAAAGTAAAAATTATAATTTTTTTGTTTTGTTTATAATCTAAGTGAACTTCGACCATATGGAAAAAGTGGTTACTAGGTTTTTACTTTGTAAAGCAGATTTGAATATAAGAAAATTTTAGATATTTGTCATAGGATTTCGTTTTGCACCAAGGGTTATAAAGGATTAAAAATCGAGTAAGTCAAGAATGTGTCAATTTTCAATTCATATTTATGATTTAAAAAAAATATATATTTCTACATTTTTTGAAGGTAAATGCACCTGTTTTATCAGCAGATTTCGGTATTATAAAGTTTAACAATACTGTGCTTGTATTTACGAAGGTATATACATACCTATATTTTTAAATATATTATTAAACATTATAGTATCCAAAAAAAATAAATTTAATAAGTAAATAAATTTTTTTAAAGTCATTCTGGATGTTGAAACATTGTATAAAAGTGTTAAATTTTTGGTTACAGTGACTGACAAAAAAGTAAAATTCTTTAGTGTAAAAATTAAAGTTTCGTATTAATTCTTTTAAAATATGCATCTCAATAGTTTAATTTTATAATACTTTAAATAATTATTAAATTCTTTTATTTTTTATAAGAATAAACTAGTAAATCCGATAATAGGTGCACCCTAATAGTTTTGTTGGACAATCGACATGATTGCCGAACACTAGGTAAATGCAAGTGCGTATTAATAAATAATACTTTAAAAATTAAAACTTTGTTCGTAAAATATTGATGAAACAAATATTGGATTTCTGAAACCTAAATTTACATCCCGAAATTTTTTTTAAACAAATAGTTATTAGATATAAAACTACTTAACTTAAAATTCGCATAATATGAACATTATTAGTCGTAAATTGCATTGCACACAAAAACCATTTAACATAAATGTCATTTGTCATAGAATTAATTTAACAGAAATATTATGTTACATAAAACTCAGGTAACTTAATTCACATTTGACATACAAATTATGTAACATAAATTTCTATTCACATAAAAATCATTTACCATAAATTTCTTTTGCACTGAGAGAAATTCCTGGTTCATACAACCAAATTTTCGTGGTGAAAAACGTCTTTGACTACGATTCAAGTTGTTCGAACATGACTGAACATAGTTGTCTTGACGATAAAACATGGTTAATATAAATTTAATTCCTGGTTATAGTAACCAGGATCATGGTTGACACTGAAATTGTGGATGGGAATGTAAAGCTATAACAGGAAACAATATGTTATCTATGATTAAGAGGTTAAAATTATATATTTTTTCATCTTCTTATTTTAGAATTTATTTTCACAATACTTATAAATAATGTAGTCCATCCTTTGTTTTCATAAAAATAATTTTAAAAATCGTTAAAAACATATAGGTTATATGAAATCATTAATTGGATTTATCTAATTAATTGTCAACAATACTGTCACTAAAATAAGTAAAAAGATTTACATCAACAGCATCATATTCACTTTTACTTTACATACTTTTGTTAATAAGAAGAAAGATGGAAAACCATAAAATACTTTAAAATAAAAACTTGATGAGTGCATTCTACGTTGTGTTAAAAGTCAAACTATAGCAGACAGTATAAAGACGTACTGCGCTTGCTCCCAACTACTGAAATCTAACAAATTGACTGGTTACTACAACCAGGTTTCATTTTCCTACAACTTTTCACTAAAGTTGTGCTATAACATGTGTTCGTAGTTGAAGACAAATTTCACCACAGATCATGGTTGTCACAACTAGGATTGTTTTTTTTGGCAATTTTAGTTAACATAACTAAATTTCTGGTTACTGTAACCAGAAAACATGTTACAAAGACAATTTTAAGTTGGTCCAGTAACTGCATTTCATTAACCACTTTTTTCTGGTTGTATTAACTTGGGTCCATTTCTCTCAGTGTGACATAAAATTCATTTAACGTAAATTTCATTTGTTACAAAATTCATTTGACATAAAATTCAGTTGACATCAATTTCATTTGGCATAAATGTCATTTAACGTCATTCTCATTTGATACAAAATCCATTTGACATAAATATCATTAGACATGAAATTAGCGTGACACAAATTTCATTTGACGTGAATATTATTTAACATAATTATTATTTAACGTAAAATTAATTTGCGCCGATATTTTTATGTAAATTGAAATTTGTGTAAAATGATTTTAATTGCAAATGAGAATTTTGTTGAATGACTTTTATGTCAAATCTAATTTATGTTAAATGACTTTTATGACAAATGAGAATTATGTTAAATGTATTTTATGTCAAATGGACTTTATGAAAATGAAATTTATGTTAAATGAGAATTATATTAAATGACATTTATATAAAATTAAATTTATGACAAGTGAAATTTATGTCAACTTAAATTTATGACAAATGAATTATAGAACAAAATAAAATATATTACGTCAAATGACGTATATTTTACACAAATTTTACCTCAAATTAATTTTCTGTCAAATAAAACTTATGTCAATTGAAATATATGTCAAGTGATTTTTATGTTAAATAAAATTCAAGTCAATTGTATTTTTACGTTAAATGGAAATTATGCTAAATGATTTTTATATGAAATAAATGTATATGTTAAATTAATTCTATGTCAAATGACATATTTGTTATATAAATTTTATGTTATTAATTATTATTAATAACATATTAATATTATGTATTAATTTTATTGCCAGGTTGGCACTTGCAATACGGAATCCCGTACCTCCCAATACTTTTTTTTACAGGGTATGCAAGACTTCACAACTTTTTAACACATATTTACTTTTCTTAGTTTACTAAGTTTAAAAATATTATTTTAAACGCACTCATTCAAAATTCACATCATATCGAGCTTGCATGACGAATTTTCAATAAAATACTTGTAAAATCAAAAATTGTATGGTAGTAAAGGCCAACGCAGAATAGATCTGTAACCGGAACCTCAATCGTAACCGTAAGCGTAAGAATGAGTTAGAGAAGGATAAACAATATACCTATCCTTCTCTAACTCATTCTTACGGTTACGCTTACGATTGCGGTTCCGGTTACAGATCTATTCTGCGTTGGCCTTAAGGAACTGTTACTTGTGAGGTAACGTTAGGTTAGGTTAGACGAGCAAGCAATTGAGCTGTGACGCAGAGCTGCCAGATACCCTCACCACCAATCGCAAGTGCGCATGCCTCGTGCTTCTATTTTAATTGGTGGACATTTTCGTTCTTATTTACAATTCCTTGTAAACTAAAACATTCCAAAATTTCCATCAATTAAAATTGGAGGCGTGAGGCATGCGCACTTGCGTTTGGTGAGGGTGCCTGGCAGCTCTGTTTCTATATAATTTTATTCACTTCGTGGTTCGTGCTTTGACGGTTGGACCCAAGCAACGAACTAAATTGAATTGGAATAAAAAAAGTGTGCAACTGAAAATGTCAGTTCAAAATATTGAGTTTGCATATGCATTATTCGGTAATGGTGAGAAGAGAAATGTGCCCGTGTCGTGTATAGAAAATTTTTCGCCGAAAAATCAAAACGATTTTATAAAAAGAAAAAAATATAAAATGTGGTCGCTGGGGAATAAAGGGCCCAATGATTTCTTACGCAGTGGTTACATTCTGCTGCTAGGTGCTAAGTAAATATAAATAGTAACATCTTATATTTATGCTGAATTCCACACAAGCCAAATAGTGGACACCATTTGCCTCAAAGATAGTTCTACTTGATGCATAGTGTAGTCACTTTCAGTCACTTTTCAATGTGTCGGATTCTTTGATTATTTTGTGTCTAACTTTATATTCAAGATTGTTTTTGAATATATAAGTGAAATGATAAATTTCTTTTTTTACCGATATATAAATGTTTTAGAAGAATTAAATTATAAAATGAGTTTTATTGTTATATATATTCAAAATTAGTTAGTGATTATAGGAATCCGACGTTTCGTAAAGTAACATCACAAATTAAACTGTCATATATATTGTATTTCCACTTTTTGAAAGTTTTTCTTTTTATACTGGTTGAGTTTAACTTAGATGGTTTTCCCTAGTCAAATTTTTATTCTTTATATAAATTTTGATTTTTTTTCAATTTACAATTTATTTATTATTCCTAAATCCCTACTCATTACTATTTTTAAAAAGAGTGAAAGATGATTCAAATTGATTAATCTCTTTAGAGAGTTTTATTAAAATAAAATTTTTTTTACATATAACTCAACAATATATTTTTATTGTAGCTGATGTAAACCACATTAATAAACAAAAGAAATCCAAACGTGTACAAATGCCAAGTCAAAAAAATTTGAGTTTTTCATCTTCATCAGAGTGTGAAAAAAAGAAAAAAAACAGGTAAAAATATTTTAAACATTTATAATTACTTTTTTTGTATACTGCTGTAAAAAACAAATTATTTTCAATATGTTTTAGTACATTATTTTTGAGGTGTCCAAAATGCTCGATCGAGTATTTTCGAGCTTTTCGTTTTTCTAGTAGAGTTATCGAGTGGAATCAGTCCGAACTCGAGCCAAATTCAAATTATTTTATCTTTTATTTTTTCTTAAATTTTCAATCGTTTAAATGAATAAATTTTTTTGTTATTATATTCATTGTATCATTGTAATATCATTGTAATTAAGTAAACAACTTATTTTGTAATACTCAAACCAATATATTTTTAAGAAATATAAAGTTAAAGTACAATTTAAATTTTTTTCTCAAGCTCGGTTGTAAATATTTGCGTCTTTATACATTAATAAGCTATGTTTTGTATATACAGTCGGGTCCCCATACTGTTACATTTTCAGAAATTTCCCACTTCTCCAGACTCAGTTCTGTTATGTGCTCAAATTATGCTTACTGGGCACCTTTCAGGAACGTAAATATATACACCTCAAGTTTGGCCTAGAAGTATATGCACCCTTTTCCTTTGTCTTAAGAATACGGCCCTGAAAATTAGTGACGTAACGTGACGTCACCTAACACTTCTGAATTTGGAGGTTATGCAAAAACATAACACTACTGAGGACATAACAGTTTGGAATCTAACAGTATGGGGACCCGACTGTATATGTATATATAATTTACTATTTTTACAGCCTGTTAAAAGAAAACTCCAGTTTCCAACTGATGCCGCAAAAAAACAGGCAAATGAAAAAATTTTTCAAAACCGATTAGAATTAATTAAAACACGAAAAATTATCCAAGAATCTGATGAAGATGAGAGTTTAGATACCGAAAGTGTTGATTCAGTGCAGCCTCTTTCAGGATCTACAGGTATATGTTTTTCAAAGGTATATATAAGGTATATATATATATATATTTCAAAGGTATATATTTTTTCAATCGAGGGCATGGAAAGCAGAGTAAGCACAGCTTCGGTTGTGCTTTCCAGGCCCTCAATTAAATTCATGACAATAATTTGAAAAATAGTAAGAGTAATAGGGATCTGAAATCATAGTTAAATCTAGTGAATTATTTTGGTCTGCATATTAAATTTAAATATAAATGAAAAGTAATGTGAAAACTAATCTTTATTTCTGAAAGAACTTTTTACTGATTCTAAAGTCATTTTTTGTAAGAAAATTTACTACTCCATCTAATGATGCTAATAAAAAAACTCTTTTTATATAAAAATAATTACATATATGTATATGAAGAAGCAGATTCTATAGACTTTTTATCAGGTGTCTATATGGGTGAATCCACTGAACTATACGATTTAAGGACATAAATCTATGTAAAGCTTAAAAATAAGACTCAAAACATTTTTTTATTAAATCAAGTAAGCACGAAGACATGGCTTGTCTTAAAAAACATCTTTAGGACGTCCTTAAGATCTCAATATCCGTCTCAAAGACGTATCGTGTCTAACAGACGTTTTTTAAACATAAGATTACTATAAAACAATTGGATTTAATGCGATTCATGCGATAAAGATGTTCACTTAAAAATTTGTAATTAATTAATTGTGATTTCGATTAATTTAATTTTCTTACTTTCTCTTTTCTAATTTTAAGCTAATAATTAACCATTTTTAACATATTTAATATTTCTAACCATTTAATAAATATATTTCATCGTTATTTTTGATTTTGAACTCAATTTAGGCAGTGGCCCACAATTCCCCAACATTTTTAAAAATCATAAAATTACATTCTTTGGTAAAACATAAATTTCTTTAAGGTAAGTGATAATTTTGGGAAACTTACTATGATATATGTGAGTTTATACCTCCTAAGATATTGAGCTAAAAAAAGTGTGGCCCACAATTCCCCAATCTCCCTTATTAAAAATCAATTTAAAATTTCCACCAGTTTTTAGAGTTATGTAGAATCTAATTCGAACTAATTGAATCGCAAGTAAACCCTACGTTACGAATGCTAAAATCTAAAATAACAATATATTGTAGGTTTAAATAAATATTACGTCAATAAACTTTAAAGTAAAAAGCAATTTTTTAAAAACAAATTAATATACAGAAAATTGTAATATTTTATATAGGATTTTATATCACACATTTCCCATACGATTTTACATGGGAATCCATATAGTTTTCTTTATGGAAGAGGGATTTTACATGGTTTTTAAGGGGTTACCCCCACTTGTAGCGCAAAAAAATAAGCCTTTTTTATGAATTTTTTTAAAGAAAACTACAAAACCTTTTTAATCTATAACTATATCATCTTAAAGAACACATATTGAAGAACTTTTAGTAATTTTTTTGTTAAAAAATATTACATAGTTAAGTGTCAAACTGCCGTCAACGAAATAATATTTTTATTTATACGGTTTGCGGTGACCAACATTGCGGCGAAGTGAATCATCGGAATCAAAAAATGTGGATAAATTTAGTCAAATATGAGTATAAACTAGTCTTTAATCGAAGGATTTAAAAAAATATTTATTTTTCACAAAATGGCTGACAGTCTAAGTTAAAAGTTCGATTTTAACGAAAAAAAACGTCCGTTTTTTGGCTATAAAACGGACATTTTTTTTCGAAAAAGAAAATCGAACGATTAAAGACTACATTTTTATGTATTAAATAAGCCTGCAAAATTTCAAGAAGATCGGTTTATTAGTGTTTGAGTAATCTTGGTCACCGACTTCAGAAATGCCATTTCGAGAAAAACGCGTTTAAAGTTTCAATTTCAGTTTCCACGAAGAAAATAATTTTTTTGTAAAGTTACATAGAATCAACTCCGGTAAGTGGGAGTACGTAATAGTTTGGTTTCCAGAAGTAGGCTGAAAAGTCATGGTGGTAATTAAAAAAAAGATATTCATTTTATCGATGCATATATGTATATACAAATCAGTATATATCAGTCTCTTTCGTCTCTTTCAAAGCTCATATCTCAGTCAATTTTGTTGGAATTGACTTGAAATTTTCAGGACATACTTTCAGTTACTTATGCTTCAAAAAAATGCAATAAAAGAAAAATCGATTTTTTCAAAGTTGCAAGTGGGGGTAACCCCTTAATATAGGATTCCATGTGGGGATTTTCAATAGGGAAACTAATCAAAACTAATGAATCGACTCACCCGTTTTACTTTAAAAAAGATCAAACATAATTTCATTACATGTTAGTATTAATAAATTATATATTAAATAATTTGTGATTATGCTTCTAAATCAGATGAAGCCTAAAAGGCCAGTCCCATGTCAGCATGAAAACGGAAAACGTTTATCCAATAACAACTTCCGATTCAATGGAAATCGTTCTAAAAGAAAATTCTTATTGGTTGAACGTTTTCCGGTTCACGCTGACATGGGACTCAATCGAATTGATTCAAAATCAAGGTCCCTGCTCTATAAATCTGAATTAGTAGTTTCCTACTAATGAGATAGTGCAGATGCATTTACCAATTTGAATTAAAAATAGTTTTGACTAATTTTTAGTAAAAAACTACTATTTGTTAGTAGAAAACTATAAATTTAATTAATAAGACGAATTTTTACTATCTCAAATTAGCAAACTGACTTACTAATGAATTAGTAATTTTCTACTAGCAATTAGTAGAAAAGTACTAAAAATTAGTCAAAATGTCACTAATTCAATTGGTAAACAAATCCGCACTATTTCATCAGTAGAAAACTACTAATTCAGATTTAGGGAGTGAAGTTGACATCGACGCTGCGCATCGAAAAATTTTTTTGTATAGGAAACCGGAAAATATCACTGAATATTTTTTTACTTTCTAGGTGAATAGAAGAAGCGAAATTTTTTTAAATTTTATCAAAAAGAGAAAAAAAATAGTTTTTGATGCTGAACATTGATTCTAACTTTAGGAAGCTTAAAATGATGCTAACAAAACTTTGTCTTCTTAGATTAGTTAAAATATAATAAATGACCTCATCTTTTTTTTAAAATTAAAGAGGAATCATTATGTAATGCCTTTTAGATTTAGGAAAATTCTAGATTAATTTAATTTTTAGTATGTACGAGACTCTCGTTGAAAATCCGAAACTTATATTAGTCTCAATTTCGTCTCGAATTTTTTTCTGTTGTCTCTGTCTCGTTATACTGAAAATCGAGACGTGACCAAGACTTTTAATGTCTCGTGTGAAGCCCCAATTATAATATGCATTTTATATTATTGCAGTAAAAAAAAGAATAAAAAAGGCCCAGAATCAAAAAAACGGCGTTGTATTGTCGAGGAAACTGGCGACGAAAGTTCAGAGAAAGATGATGGTAAGAATAATAATTTTCAATATTTTACAAAAATTAGAATAACTTCAAAAATAATGATCGCTTTTTAATGATCTTACGCTTATTTTGAAGGTTATTTTCTACAGTAAGAGAATTATTTATAGGTATTAATGAGTAATTTTTCTTCTTAGAAACTGCAGGTCGTAAAACTTGGACCAAAAAATTTGAAATAATTTTTTTGTACTAAAAACTATTCTAGAAAAAATATATGGGACGTTTCACGTCAAACGGCCCAAAGCTGTGCCCAAAATTGTATGCAATGAAAATACAAGTTATGCACATGAAAATACTCGTCATGACATCCCCTTTCAATTGCAAAGTGGCATAATTGAAAATTCAAAATGGCGTCCTTGCTACGTCAATTAGAAGAGGCTAAACTCGAAAATAAGTAAATATATTTATTAATTACTTTTAAAAAACAATGCATAAATATTGGGTCAAAATATATTTTAATGTTTTTAGGGGCGCTGATTACGAATCTGAAGTCAGATTTCAAAAATTCAAAATGTCGGATCCAATATGGCGGACGGATTAAAAAAAATACATTGAATTTGCTTAAAACTTTTTACTCGGGGGTTTTCGGGGTCGCTGGTTACGAATCTGAAGTCAGATTTTAAAAATTCAAAATGGCGGATCCAATATGGCGAACGAATTTGAACAAACTTATTGAATTCGCTTGAAATTTTTGTTCAAATAACGCAATCATAAAAATGGCGTTATTTGTCTCTCAGTAGGCCAACGTAAAGTGATTCTTTTTAGTACGTTGTTACGACAATACTGCGAATGACAGTTCAGTTCAAAAAAGAACTTTGTTTGTGCTTGTTCGAGTATTTTTGTAACGCTCGAGTAGTTGCAATTCCGTCCAGTAGAGGCGTGATTATGTTTTTGTTCAGTTACCTACTTTTACCGTGTCTTAAAGCTGCAACACAGCATCTGTCAAATACTAAGAGTTTCTAACCTCCTTTTCGCGATCACTCGTGTGAAAATTCCGTTTTTATTCATTATTGATATTATTTTTATTAATACGTCGAAGTACATGACTAGGTTTCAGGGGGCTTCGCCCCCAACGTGTCCGGTGACTTGGGGTATTATAAAATGCGATTATTCGAAATGTCGAAAATTGTTATTATTCTTTTGAGTTGGTTTTTTGTAATCCAGGGACTTTGCCCCCTCCAACTCCCTGATCGGTGCTCCGCCCCTGGACCCCATTCGTGGGAGACCCCCCGAACACCCCCGCGCGATCAACTAGTAGCGTACGCTTGACAGTGGATCTGTGTTCCGAATCTTATGTACCCGTTTCTCAACATTCTTTTCAAATAAATAAGTTTTTCAGTGTCAACGCCTTTTTATGATTTTGTTATGAAAAGTATCGTGGGCAGTGGGCAACACGTGTAGCGGCATTTTGGAACTCGCGCTACTTTTGCGTAACGAGTCATGTACTTCGACGTATTAATGAAAATAATATCATTAATGTATATAAACGGAACTTTCGTAATCAGCGACCCCGAAAACCCCCGAGTAAAAAGTTTTAAGCAAATTCAATAAATTTTTTTAAATTCGTCCGCCATATTGGATCCGCCATATCTAATTTTGAAAATCTGAATTCAGATTCGTAATCAGCGACCCCGAAAACCCCCGAGTAAAAAGTTTTAAGCAAATTCAATAAATTGACGTAGCAAGGACGCCATTTTGAATTTTCAATTATGCCACTTTGCAATTGAAAGGGAATGTCATGACGAGTATTTTCATGTGCATAACTTGTATTTTCATTGCATACAATTTTGGGCACAGCTTTGGGCCGTTTGACGTGAAACGTCCCATATATATATTTATATACATATATGTTGTAGATTTTTCAATAAAATTTAATAAAAAAAATAATAGGCAGAATGTTCTTTTTACTCAGGCAATTTTTGCCTACGTTCAAAAACAAAACAAGAAAAGCAATTGTTTTTAGGCATCAATTGACTGAGTAAAAAGCACATTCTGCCTATTATTTTTTCAGTTTGTTTAAATTTCAAAAATTACTTTTCTGTTAATAAGATTGTTTCAAATTTTTTTTGTCTAAATTTGACACCTAATGTTAATAAGCTTTATGTAAATTTAAAATTTTTAAATATATAAATAAATGAATATTTTAATTATGCTGACTAAATAACAACCCTAAAAGACTAAATAATTTATCACATTACAAAATTAATGCGTTACATCTGTACATTTTCAATAATTTAAACATTTATACGTAAACACTGAGTACCGGTAACGCTTCACAGGGCATTTAATATTTTAACTTTCTTTCATTATTTTTCTACTTCATAAAAATTCTTTTTTGATAAATAGGCAATTGTCAAAGTCATGAACGATCTCTTTCTCCTCTCATAGACTCTCTTCTCGCAGTTGATGAAGTGGACGGTACTCCTCAGCGTTCACGATATTCACCTTCAGGCGTTGGAGGTGAAATGAATGGCGCATCAAACAGTGGTAAGTTTTACAAAATTGTTGTACACAATATTAATTCAAATTCAAAATATTAACTTAAGGATCGACCATTGAGATTCTCAAGAACAAGTTGACGTATGCTGAGCTAAACTCTGATTGGTAACGGGTAACTGGAATAGGAAGTTATCAGAAATTTATTTAATTGGGTTAAAAAAAAGTGCGTTCGTTTGAAATATTGAATATTAAGAATATTTTAAACGATCCCGGTAATTTCGACCAATGATAAAAAAATGTGTACTTCACCTTCGATTAAATAGGCTTGGAATTTTTTTAAATGTGCATGACAACATAATATTGTTAACTATATAATATAATATAATATATATATATATATATACTACGGTCGGGAATAATCAGTACGGCTGCACGCGCAGGGCGCAAAACCATACCCATCATCAAATCACGATTTTTTTGTAAATACAAATGTCAGAAAATTAACAAATATACCATTCGAAAGATTATTAAATTCTAAGATTAATGATATGAAACTGAAAATTTTAATAATTTATACAAAGCTTGCAGCAATCTACAAATTTGACAAAAAATGAAAAAAATAAATTTTTTTTTGAAATTATTTCGACCCTTGCCTATTTTTTAAAAATTGTAGGAAAAATTTGCATCTTAGATAGGTGTAATCATTCAAGTCTCATCTTTAATTTAAGACCAAAAAGAGGTAAAAAATTTTATTCGGTTCGAAAGATAGCATTATAAACGACCGAGCATTTTCAGCCAAAAAGCAATTAAAATCGGCTAATTCAATGCATTTTTCAAAAAACATGCTCGGACGTTTATAATGATATCTCACGAACCGAATAAGATTTTTTAACTTTTTTGGTCTTAAATTAAAGATGAGACTTGAATGATTACATCTATATAAGTTTTAAATTTTTCTTATAATTTTTAAAAAATATGCAAGGGTCGAAATAATTTCAAAAAAAAATTTATTTTTTTCATTTTTTTGTCAAATTTGTAGATTACTGCAAGCTTCATATAAATTATTAAAATTTTCAGTTACATATCATTAATCGTAGAAATTACATATATATACGTAAATACTGAGTACCTGTAACGTTTTACAGGGCATTTAATATTTTAACTTTCTTTCATTATTTTTCTACTTCATAAAAATTATTTTTGATAAATAATATGTCAAAGTCATGAACGATCTCTTTCTCTTTCACAAAATCGTGATTTGAAGATTAGCATGTTTTTGGGCCCTGCGCGTGCAGCCGTACCGATAATTCCTGACGGTAGTGTATATATTTAATAATCATTTTTTTCAGATTCACACATTCAACGTACCCAAGATTCGAGTATCCGCAATGAGACGCCGAGAAGTAATCGTCGCAGGGAAACCCCGAATCCAAATATGCGCAATGAATCGCCCAGAAGTAATCGTCGCAGGGAAAACCCGAATCCAAATATGCGCAATGAAACGCCGAGAAGTAATCGTCGCAGGGAAACCCCGAATCCAAATATGCGCAATGAATCGCCGAGAAGTAAACGTCGCAGGGAAACCCCGAATCCAAATATGCGCAATGAATCGCCGAGAAGTAATCGTCGCAGAGAAACCCCGAATCCAAATATGCGCAATGAAACGCCGAGAAGTAATCGTCGCAGGGAAACCCCGAATCCAAATATGCGCAATGAAACGCCGAGAAGTAATCGTCGCAGGGAAACCCCAGATTCGAGTATCCGCAATGAAACGCCGAGAAGTAATCGTCGCAGGGAAACCCCGAATCCAAATATGCGCAATGAAACGCCGAGAAGTAATCGTCGCAGGGAGACCCCGAATCCAAATATGCGCAATGAAACGCCGAGAAGTAATCGTCGCAGGGAAACCCCGAATCCAAATATGCGCAATGAATCGCCGAGAAGTAAACGTCGCAGGGAAACCCCGAATCCAAATATGCGCAATGAAACGCCGAGAAGTAATCGTCGCAGGGAAACCCCGAATCCAAATATGCGCAATGAATCGCCGAGAAGTAATCGTCGCAGGGAAACCCCGAATCCAAATATGCGCAATGAAACGCCGAGAAGTAATCGTCGCAGGGAGACCCAAGATTCGAGTATCCGCAATGAAACGCCGATAAGTAATAGTCGCAGGGAAACCCCGAATCCAAATATGCGCAATGTATCGCCGAGAAGTAATCGTCGCAGGGAAACCCCGAATCTAAATATGCGCAATGAAACGCCGAGAAGTAATCGTCGCAGGGAAATTCCGAATCCAAATATGCGCAATGAAACGCCGAGAAGTAATCGTCGCAGGGAGACCCAAGATTCGAGTATCCGCAATGAAACGCCGATAAGTAATAGTCGCAGGGAAACCCCGAATCCAAATATGCGCAATGTATCGCCGAGAAGTAATCGTCGCAGGGAAACCCCGAATCTAAATATGCGCAATGAAACGCCGAGAAGTAATCGTCGCAGGGAAATTCCGAATCCAAATATGCGCAATGAAACGCCGAGAAGTAATCGTCGCAGGGAGACCCAAGATTCGAGTATCCGCAATGAAACGCCGATAAGTAATAGTCGCAGCGAAACCCCGAATCCAAATATGCGCAATGAAACGCCGAGAAGAAATCGTCGCTGGGAAACCCAGAATCCAAATATGCGCAATGAAACGCCGAGAAGTAATCGTCGCAGAGAAACCCCGAATCCAAATGAACGTAATGAAACGCCGATAAGAAATCGTCGTAGGGAAACCCAGAATCCAAATGTACGCAATGAAACGCTGAGAAGTAATCGTCGAGTGGAAACCCCTCAACGGGTTACTCGACGGGGAAATAATAATCGTCAAGTAAATGCTCCAAATCGAAACGCACATATTGCAATTGAGGGTCTGCGACGACAAATCATTATCGAAAATGAAGTAGTATGTATATAGTGTATATGTAGTTATATGAAAAGCTTGATTAAATATGTAAATTTAAAATTATTTTATGCTTATAAACTACAGAATTATTTTCCTTGCAGGTACATATAGATGAAAACGTTAAAACTGGCCTTGAAACGTGGGAAATGATTCATCTAAGGAAAGATGATTCAAAATTTATTAAGGATATGGCAGTTGTTATCTGGACAAGGGAAGGGCTTCGAACAAAGTGTTTGAATCCACAAAGAGCCAATAAAAATGTCACAGAAGAAGATATTCGGCAAGCAGTGACGCCATCAAAATACCAATTATTAAAAGGTATCTATATTTTCTTGATTCGAAACGACTTAATTCACAATTGCAATAAGTATTTATTACATGTAGTGTTTTGTTTATTGCAATTTTTTTCGAATTGTCTGAAAATAACCATTTTCCCTTGGTAAACCCTTTTTTTAAACTTATTCAGTGTATATTCTGTACAATATTATATAAAAAGGGTAATATTAAGAAAAAGTAATATAATTTTACATGTTTAATTTTTATTATCATTCTTATTTAAATCACATTGAATCAGCATTAATATTATATTTGTATTATAATCTTCAATTTGAAATAACAAAATATAACATTATTTTAAATAAACATCAAAAACTTTGTCTTTTCAGGGTTGCTCTAAAAATTTAAGAAATATTTTGATTCACTCTAAAAATTCCTAATACGTTTATTTTACTTCTTCAAAATTATTTTCATCATTTAAATTGAATTTAGAATTTTTAACTAAAACATTTGCCTTTAAATCAATTATTAGTTAAAAGTACGAAAAATTTAGATTTCCGAAGATTTTAATTTGAAACCTTTGCAAAATTTAATAAGGTATTTCTATACTATCATGCTATAATGCTTTTAATATTAATTATTATTTAAAATTTTAACCGAAATTCATATTTAAATCAATATTTATTATAAAGTTCTACGAGAATTCGATTATGTAAATAAAAAAAAATAATTTATTCAATAATTGAATGTTGCTTTAACAATATAATTTTTAAGAAGAATTGTAGTAAAAACTTTTAAAAGGTATTAATTTTTTAAGGAATTTAATAAAAATAATACTAAAATTCATTATATTAAAGAATTTTATAACAATTTTTGAAAATAATCAAAGCTCGAATCAGTGAATGTATTTAAAAATACGGACTTTACGGACCAAAAATGAAAATTACATTTATGAAGAATTTCCTTAAGGGGGGAAGAACCTCATTTAGAAGATCGAAAAATGCGTCATTTTTGGGATTTTTTTTCTCGGGTAAAATAACTTCAAACGTTTTGTAATTTATAGGGTACTTTAATACATGTATTGACAGTCTAAAAAAACTTTTTGAGAAAAAAACAAAACATTTTTAGTATTTAAATATACACCGCGTCCATGGCGCCTCATTTTATCTGTGAACATTCTAGCGCTCTGAATTTTTTTCTAAATCAAAGAAACCAACGTTTTTTTTTAAACTGTAGGATAATACCTTCGATGTGACATTTCGATTTAAAAAAAAATTCGAGAATTGATTTTTTTACCCATTTTAAAGTTAAAAGTGATTTTTCGTGCATAAAAATTGACTTTAAAATTCCAAAAAATATGAAAATTTTTTTTTTCAAGAAACACTAAATGAAACATTGAAGATTACTTAATTATCTTTAAAATGAGGTATCATAAAGCCCGATTGGTTTAATAGAGCGTTCTCAATCGTGTTCACAAAATTAAAAAAGGGTGTTTCGAGAAAAATGCGTTTAAAGTTTTTTTTAAATAAAGTGACACGAATGTCAAACAAATGAAAGTATGGTTGCAACATAGAAATTACAAATTATACTGACAGTTGTACTCTGAATGAAAGAAGAAGGCAGATTGAATGCTAAAACAGAAAAAACTCCTGACTTTGGTAAACATTTCACCGACGACCATGAAAAAAATAAATATTTAAAAATTTTGTTACTTCTTCAATAATACAGAAATCGACTTAAAATTTGAAAGGTATATTCTTGAATAGTTGTAGAATTGATTAAAATTATTTCCAGAAAATCAATTTTTTGACGCAATGAAGGAGGTTCCCCCCTTTAAAGTTTTTAAAATAATCATATTTTTTAATAATTCAAATTAAACATTTAATTATTGAATTTTATTAAAATTAAAAAAAAAATGTTTAACTTCCTGTCAAAATTTAATGACAATTTTTTAATATAATTTAATTGATACAAAGAATTTTATTAAAATATTGAAAAGAATTGAATTCTTTCAAAGAGTAGATCAATTTTTTTAAGAGTTTTTCTAAATAATTAAATTCTTTTGAAGTGTTTCTTTTTTTTTTTTTTGAAAATAATCTAGTTTCTTTAAAATAATTTTGATTAAAAACTTTGAGAAGAATTAAATTAAACAAACAATGTTCTTCAACTTTTTAAATTAACGACTCTGTTAATAATTATAATTAAAAATTTGATTATTAAATTTTATTAAGATTTTATTGAAAATAATTGAATCCCTAAGAAAAATTTTTAAACATAATACACGGAAAAAATAAATTTAGCAGATTTTACGAAACTGTTACGGAGTAGCGGATACAGCTTTTTACGAAACTGAGTTTTATAAAATGTAAGGAATATTTCAGGATAAAGTACAGAACTTTCGTAGTTTATACTAAATATTTTTGAAGTTTATCCTGAAATATTCCTTACATTTTACAAAACTCAGTTTCGTAAAAAGCTGTATCCGCTACTCCGTAACAGTTTTGTAAAATCTGCTAAATTTATTATTTCCGTGTAGTATTTCTGCGAAGAATTTTCTTACTCCTGAAAATGATTGAATTTATCCAATAATTTATAACTTTTTGCAGAATTCCACATACCTAATTCTTAGTTAAAAATTTGAAAATTTCATATTTTCAACGATTTTAATTAGAAACCTATTCAAAATTCAATTATTTCTATAATTTTAATTCATTTTATAATTATTTTTAATAGAAAATTCTACCATAATTCAATTATTTAAATACAAAAATTGAATAATTTATTAAGTAATAAAAATGTTTCTTAAAAATGAACTCTCATAAACAATTTTATCAATAAATTGTTAAATACACTGCAAGCCCGATCAGCGGTCACCCGATCAGTGGTCACTTGTTTACGTCGTTTGTTGATGGGGCGGGCGAGGGGCAAAGAGGGAGTCGAAAAGTTGTGGCAGTAGCGTATACATTAAAGACGCTCTGGCCCCTTAAAAAAAAATTCAGTAGTCAAGTAATGGTAGCCCATCATAAAACAGTTCGTACGGTCCTATATGTTTACGCCCGATCAGCGGTCGAGCACCCCCGGAGCTGACCGCTGATCGGGCTTGCAGTGTAATTGAATTCTTTGGATGAATTTTAATACAAATTTTTAATAATAATAACATTTTTCGAGAAATTCGATTAAAATTGTATTAAAAATAATTAAAATTCAACAATGAGTTTTATTTTTTTTATAAAAATAATTGAATTATTGCGAAGAAATTTATAAAAATTGGTAAATATCATTAAATTACTGTGAAATTCTTATTACCTATTTTATGAATGTAACTAAATGTTTGCGTAGAATTTTATTATACAATTTTTTTGAATAATTGAATTCTTTTGGAAAATTTTATTAAAATAGTAGATATTGAAAATCATTAAATTCAGGGAAATTTTTTAAAAGAATTATCAAGAATTGTATTAAAATTTTTGAAAATACCTAACAAAATTTTCGGAGAAGAATATTATTAAATTTTGTTTGAATAATTTTAATTTTTTCAAGAATTTTATTAAAATTTTTGAAAATAATTGATTTCATGGGATAAGAATTGTGTTGTTTATCGAGATAATTGCGTTAAAACTGTTAAAATAATTAAATAATATTAAAAAATTTATTTTTGTCAGAAATAAAAAATATTTTGAAAGTTCTGTATTAGAATTTGTTGTAGTTTCATAGTTAATTGAGGCAAACAAAAGAGGCACAAAAAATTTAGAATTGTTTTAGTAATTCTATAAAAATTTAATAATTTTTTTCAGTATTTTTAATAAAAATCCCTGACTTTTCCCTGATTTCCCTGACCTGTGACAACCCTGCATTGTTTCATTATTACGACCATTTTAAGAAATAATTCTGATGAAAAAATATAATTGACGTACATTTTCCGTTAAAAAAAGAATCCCGTAAAATTGCCGCTTATTTCCATGACTCTAAATTAAAAGCAGGTAACCTGAACATAAAATACAATTTTTTACGCTTAAAACTTTTTAAATTATATGTATTTGTCATATAAATAAAAGAAAAATATAATATCACAAAATTTGATAACAAAATATTTTGAAACAATCACAAAATGGTTTTTTCCCCACAATTTGAAAAAGGAAATTTAAATTTCGATTTTATAGTGTAAAAAGTAAAAACGTATTTTTTTATCCCACTCTACCGTACACATTGTAATAGGAATGATTCTCGAATGGCTCTTTAGAGCACCTTTACGGCATTTTGAAACCACCTGTAATTATTATAAAATACATTGACACACCTAAACAACATTAATTTAGATGACATGAAATTTCAAATTTACCTCACCTTAATACCTATAATTTATACCAAATTTCTAATTTTGAAATCGTATTCATTTCAGATTTGCTGCACGATAAGCTAACAAAGTTAGGAGTAAAAGGATACAGTAGACAAAGACGACTGAATAAAGTATGGCGATATTTGGCACAAAAAATTTACTACGATAGCGTGTATAAAAAATCGCTAATTTCTTAAACTTATTTTTTAAATAAATAAATATATATTTATATATATAAATATATATAAAAAAATATAAATATTAAAAATATTTATTTAAAAAATATTAAAAATATTTATTTAAAAAAAAAATATATATATATATATATATATATATATATATTTAATAAATAAAAAACTAATTTCTTACACTTTTTAAGTAATTAAAAATTAAAAAATATCTATATGTATATTTAAATATTATAAATGAATAACATTTTTTAATTATTATTTAAATAATATTTAATAATAATAATATTTATTTATTTTATTTAAATAAATTTTACCTTCTGTAAAATCCTTTTATTAAAGTGGAAGAGTTTAACTTCGCAATAAAAATATGTATTATTTTATATGCTGCTTTTTTATTTTACAATATAAATTGTTTACTGTTTAAAAACAGATTTTCCCTTTTCAGTTGGAAAGATTTCCGGAAAAACTTCGAAAACCACAAAGAAAATAAAAAAAAATTTTTAATAAAAAATAGACTCAAAAAGTGACTAAAAATTAACGTAAAAAATTACGTCATTTTTTATCCCAAAAAATTACGTCCTTTTTTACGTCAATTTTTACGTCACCTTTTACAATATTTCTGTTAGACCAAATTCCGTACAAATATGTTTTCTTTTTAAATAAATTCATATTTAATAAACATTGTATTTCATAAAATTCATTAATTAAAAAATTCTATTAAACAAAAATTTTGACAAATAAGAATAAGAATAAATAAAAATATTAGGATTTTAAACTACGTATAAATACCAATTTGTTTAATTATACTATACACCAAGATAAATTTCATACAATTTGAAATTTGGTTTTATATTAATCATATAATTGGAAAATTTGTCTAAATAAAAAATCAATTTGATTAAGTATCTGTTTTATAAATATTAACTAAATTTAAATTTTCTATAATTTTAATTTTATCATTTAAAAGTTAATTTCAATAAACATTTAATTAAATATAAATTCCTCTAAATAATAAATTTCAAACATTAAAGGTTATTGAAACATTAATTTTGAATAATGACATTTTGTTCTAATTAAGGTTTTGAAATATGGAAGTTTAAATAAACGGAAAATTATAACTATGAAATATTTCTAATATAAAATTTTTATAAAGCTGCAATTCTATTTAACAAAAATTTAACAAATCCAAATTTTTCATAAAAATAATTTCTGTATATTGTTTTAAATAGATTATAATTTTTATAAAAGAAAACTCCAAGAAAAAGAAGTTTTGACAAATAAAATAAGGTGTATTGAATATTATGCAGGATTTTTGTCTGGAATGGCGCTAATACATGTAATTGCGTCCACGTGGGGCGAGGGGGGGTTAAAATTTCCAAAAAATTGGTCTACGTAGTTTATGGACGTTCCCTAAGTGATAGAATAGAAAATGTTCTTAAAAAGTTCTCATTAACTGCTTTTTTGTTACTTAAATCAATCCCTACTGGAAGTAAAAAGATAGAAAGAGATAGAATTTTGGGGATAGAAAGAGATAAAGTTTTTTCTATCCATTTGAAATAGCCACTTTGCATACCCGAAATATTATACCTTTTTATCTCCAAATTTCTATCTCTTTTTATACCCTATTATCCCCTATCTATCTCTTTTTATACCTATGTACTTTTATCTCTTTTTATTTCTCTTTGCTGTAAATTTTTATCCTTTTTAATATATAAAGAATTAATTAACGAATATTATTAACAATATTAAAGACTTTATGAAGTATTACAATTTAAATTGAATTTATTATTTAAAAAAAATATTTTTAGAGTTTTCGTACTTCTATTTATAACCTATTTTTAACAAATCAAGTTATTTATTTATTTGTAATAAAATTATTATTTATTGTTTAAATCTACACGGAGAAAAAGATAAGGTTATACTAACCGGAGACCCCGGTTAAAACTACTTGACCGACACAGGCGTTAACATAACCTCTGATTCCCAAGTCAGCACAATTTGACAGCCAGGCAGTTTTGGCCTGGCTGCCTCAAGTAGTTTCAATGGCTGGATCGATATCAGTAGTAAATTAACTGACGAAAACTAAAGACTCAACTGGAGGGCTTGAACCCTGAACCTTCGGGACGCAAGTCGAATACACATGTCACACAGCCACGCTAGCTTGGAAGATATTTTTCTTGAACTACCTTTTAAATTTCGGGACTGTATTGATCTCTTTTTATCTCTTACTCTATCACTCTTTATCTCTCAGTTGATCTCTTTTTTAAAAGAACAGAATAAATGTCATAAAAAATTATTGAGATAAAAGAAGAAAAGCCCTTTTTAAATCGAATTGGAAATAAATAGACTGATATAGAATCGAGGGGATAAAAAGAAAAAAGTGTGGTATTAGAATAAAGTTAGGATAAAAAGAAAAGAAAGTGAATAGTAAAAGAATTAATAGAGATAAAGTAAAGGTTATTAAAAGGGATTGAGCAAAAGTAGGTGATGGAAAGAGATTGAATAGAATCGAGAGGTGATAGACTAAAATTAAACCTAAGGTATAAATGGTGATGAGTGTGTACTAAGATTAAAATGTGGATAAAAAGAGAGAAGTACAAGGATAAAAAGGATTGAAGGGTATAAAACAAATGTTATTTAGAAAGATAAGGGAAAAAATAAATACTAAGATTCAAATGAGAATAGAAAGAGAATAGAGTAAATAGTAGTAGGATTAAAAGAGATAAAATAAGGGTTATTAGAAGAGGTTGAGAAAAAGATGAGATAAAAAGGGATTGAAGGGATTATAAAAGGAAAAGTCTGGGATAAAGGAAGGTCATAAGCAGAGATCAGTGTTTTCTTAGATTAAAGTAGCGACAGAAAAGGAAGAAAGTAGATAGGAAAAGTATTGAAGAAGATAAGAAAAATGTTATTCAAAAAGATTGAGAAGAAGAGAAGATAGAAAGCGATAGTAGTAATAAAAATAGGGATAGATTAAAAAAGATAAACTTTATCTCTTTACATCTCAGAGATAAACAAATATTCAAGGAGATAGGATTTCTATCCCTTTACCTCCAGCAGGGAGATATAAAACTGGATAAATATGAAGTGACATTGAAAAGGGTAGAAAAAGTTAACTTTGGGGATTGAAAAAGGATTCAATGGGATATAATAAAGACTATTGAAAAAGATTAAGGAAAAAGAACAAATTGGATTGTTAACTATTTATTTTTAAAAAAATTGTAATAGGATTTTTTTATTCTAATAGAAAAGAGCTAGACTCTGATAGAACCGGCGGAATAAAAAGAGACAAATATGAAATGAGATTTAAATAGGGATAGAAAGGAAAAGAAGTTAATAGTAAAAGGATAAAAGGCGATAAAGTAAGAGTTATTAAAAGAGATTGAATAAAAAGGAAAGATAAAAAGAGATTGAGAGGAATGAAAAAGGGATAGCTTGGGATAGAAACAAGAATGTTAAAAGAGATAAGTATGTTTTTTTTTATTAAATGGCTTTTTGCAAAGCAGATAGCCAAAACTCAAATCCAAAGTCCATCTCATCCTTTGGAAGTGTTTCCCCGTACACACATGAGACGTCCTCATCCTTGTAACACTGTTTAAAAATTTTCTTTTGGCATTAAAACTATCAAACCATGGTCTCTTATCTGTGAATTAATTTTCGTGAAAATATGGATTCGTAGAATTCGGTTTCCTCTCAAAGGGCCAATTATTTTTATAATAAATATAATTATCTTTAATTAATTTGTTATTTAAATCACATACTGGAGTACCAGAAAATCTCTCTAAGTTTAATGAGAGAAAGAATTTGGCAATTCTATCCGCTTCTTCGTTACCCGAAATACCCACATGGGATGGAACCCAAATAAAATCAACATTTATATCTTTAGAGAGTATAATGCCTAATAGATGTCTCATTTTAATGGTAGTCGGGTGAGGATTTCTAAGCCTAAAAACATCCCTAATGTTCTTCAATGCTAATTTGGAATCCGAAAGAATAAGAAAATAGGAAAGAGTTAAAGTTGATATAAATTTCAGAGCCAAATATATACTATATAGTTCTGCTGACAAGATAGAAGTCATATCACTCAGTCTCACACCAAATTCAAAATTTAAAGATGGAACAAAATAAGATGCACTAGCTTTATTTTCATTCTGACTTCGTGCTCCATCTGTATAGATATTAGTACAATTTGCATAATTGGTATTTAAAACTTGTTTCAACATTTCGTTTGGATTTTTATGTGACTTAATCTCAGATCCTGTAGAAGTGTCAATCTGAGGGTTAATGTCAAGTCTCGCCAAGATAGATCAAAGTAAGAAAATTTATTTAAACATAGAGAATCTTTAGTTAGATCTTTAATATATTCAAATCTACCAAAAAGAGGGAATTTATCAAATTTAATTTCCCTTCCCCTTCTAGTTAGAGATTTTTCATATAAAAGTCTAAGTCGTGGAATTAGGGTGTTGGATTTTGTAGAGAAACTACGTACTAAAAATTTATCCAATAATAATTTTCTACGGGTCGCGAAGGTAGGCTCATTACATTCGAATAATAGTATACTGATAGGAGTAGAACTCATACAACCAAGCACCACTCTCAAGGCTTCGTATTGCAATCTATCTAATATTTTGAGGGATTTATTACTTGCATGAGCAAATAATTGTGCTCCCCACTCCAAATGTGCCCTTACCAAACCTTTATAAGCGAGAAGTAATGCAGAAGGATGGGCACCCCAAGAAACTCTTTCCATAGCTTTAAAAGCGTTAATAGCTTTACTAGCCTTTGAAGCGATATATTTAATATGTGGATCCCAAGTCAATCTCTTATCCAATAGAAATCTCAGATACATGAGGGTTTTTTCAACATGTATTGTGGAGTTTAAAACCTCTAGTGTTATATTCATTTCATCAGGAATAGAACGTGAAAATAAAATCGATTGACACTTTGGAAGAGAAATAGATAAACCTAAGTCACTCAACCAAACAGAGAGTATCTCAACCGCAGAACTCAATAATCTTAAAGCATCCTCGATAGAAGTGAACCTAACATATATTAACAAATCGTCTGCATACATTGAGGCTTTAACACCAATAGGTAATTGTTCAAATAAATTCATAAGGTAAATATTAAATAAAATAGGGGAAAGAACTCCACCTTGTGGTACCCCTACATAAGAGGTTTCAGAGCTATTCAAGTCTGGAGAAACAAATAAATTTCTATGCTAAGGTACTTTCTTTATTAGCAAAGCCGTTAGATATATCGGCTGTCACCGTCGATACACAATCCAGAACTGATTTTCCCCTCCTAAATCCAAACTGGTTAGAAGGAATCCAATTATTAGATTCGGCTAAAAATTCCAATCTTTTCTGAATCAATTTTTCATATAATTTACAAAGTGATGAGGTGAGAGAAATAGGTCTAAAACCTTTTCCACCTGGTTTGGGAATAAACAAAACCCTAGTATCTCTCCAACATGTGGGATATATAGAGCAAGTAAACATTTCATTAAAAATTTTAAATAAAAAATCTCGCATGAATTTTGGCAACTTCAGAACAAAATCATAAGATATACCATCTAATCCTGGGGCAGAGCTCTTCTTACAATCCGACAAAGCACTATCAAATTCCAACTCAGAAAAGGGATTATTAAATTCTTCAAATTCTCCCATATCATCATTTAGAGGAATTGATTTATAATATGGGACGTCATTGCTAATCAATTCTGATCTCAATTTTTGAAAATCTGCAGAGGAAGGATCATTACAAATATTGGTGTGTGAAGGGGAATTTTTATTTAGAAGGATCTTACAGTCTTCCACGTTCTAGACATCCCCTCAGAAGGAGAGACAGAATTACAGAAAGAGATAAAAGACTCCTTCTTTTTCCCCCTCAAAAACCACTTCACCTCCTGATCTATCTCTTTAAAACGGGCTCTAAGTTCTTGAGTTTGATTATTTATCCAATCCTTCCTTGCGTTCCTACGTCTTTCAATTTGAATAGAGCAATCATTATCCCACCAAAGTGGCTAAATTTTTCTCTTCCCAGAGAGTGATTGTGGCCTATAGGCACCGTATTCAAAAACTGTGGATAAAAGTGAATCAATAAGTTTATTATATATCTGATCTGGTGGAGTTCCTCTATTTAGAGATTTCTCCAATTCACTGGCTTGAGCTCTTAGAGGTTCCTCAATCTTCGACCAGTCCAGATTTTTAAAGTTAATTCTAGTAGAACTAGAGCTAACATACTTAGGACTTAGATCGAATTTTGAGATAACCAGCAGATGATCAGATCCATATAAATCACTTGTAACTTCAGCAAGTGCCTGAGCAATTAACGTGTCTGGAATTAATATTAGGTCGAGATTATTATTCTTTCTATCAGCTCTATCAATACGAGTAGGTTCGGAATCATTAAGGGAGAAAAGAGAAAAAATATCGAATATCTCCATCAAATCAGAACCTCTAGGAGAATTAAAGGTAGCACCCCAAGAAAAGGAGTGTGCATTGAAATCACCTCCTACAATTAAAGGTCCTTAACTAGTAGCTTCCTCAAAGAATTTCATCCAGATGTTATACGGAATTTGTATCCCAGGAGGGGCGTAAATAGAGATGATTGCTCTAGGACCATCTAAAGTTTGAATAGTTACACCCACAGCATCAAAAAAAGGAGAGACAACAGTTTTAAATTTAATTGTATTGACCATGATCTCTTGTCTCACCAAGAGAACAGTACCACCACCATGAGCATCTCGGTCAGCTCTATATGTATTATAACCAAAGAATTCCCATACTTTAAATTTATCTGACAACCATGTTTCTGTGATAGACAAGATATCAACTTTATGTTGAAATAATAAAGCCTCTATTTCTGTCTTTTTATTTACCACACTGCATGCATTCCATGTGGCAAATATTAAACACCTTCCCTCCCTTTCCCCCTCGAGAACCATGTTAATATATAAATGGGAAAAGGAAGAGAGGAGAAAAAAGAAAAAGTAACAAAAGAAAAAAAAAGAAAAATTAAAAGGAAAAAAAGAGGCTTTTATAAGAAACAAAAACAAATTAAAACATAAACATAATCATGCCTCAAATTTAACACAGATAAAATATAGAGAAACAAAAAAGAAACAAAAAAGGAACAAAAATAAAACAATGAAATAAATACAACAACTTGTCAAAAACAAAAAAAACAAAAATAAAAAAAACAAGTAGATAAATAAATATGTAAGAGAAAAAGAGAAGAAAAAAAACAAGATACATCTAAGAGGCTGGAAAACTGAGATTCATTAGAATTCAAGTTTTAGGGTCAGAATCAACCAAATCAATTAGACCATGAGCAGCAATCATATCTCTATCTGTTCTACATTCAATACCCGTCTGTATACCACTCGGTCCTGCCACATCGTTCAAATTTAAAAAGGAAAATAAAGATTGACCTTCAAGTTCCCGTTCACCTTCAGCTATAGACAAATTTAAAGGATTCGAAGCAACCTGTGAATCAGCCGCTTGTTTCAGAGCATTTCTAGCTCTTCTAGAAATATCCGGAGAGCCACTGAAACACAGGTATTCCAATGCCTCTTCTCTATTGCAATTATTTATATACCGGCATCTTAGGATTTCAAATTCAAAATTATAAATAGGACAGTTGATATCTACAGCATCATGTGGACCACCACAGTTGGTACACAGTGGAATCTGTTCTCTATATGGACAAATATTGTATCTATGATTACCCGAACAATGGGAGCAAACCGGATGTGTTGACCGACACTGGTCAGCGATATGAGAGAATCTCTGACATCTAAAACACCGCGATGGTCTAGGGATAATAGATGTAATAGTCAAAGCAAAATCCCTAACAAAAATGATTCTTGGAATAAAAGTAGAGCGGAATGAAAATTCAACTCTACCTGTGATTTCCAATTTATTGTTAAAGCAACGTTTAATAGCTATTACACTATTTCTAGTGTCTGTATCCAGACTATCTCTCAACTCAGAAACAGATCTCGAAGTTGGAATATCATTACTAAATCCTCTTCGACTTATTTGACTCTCTGGAATATAAGTTCTATATGTTATATTTAATTCAGAAGATTCAATCAAGGTGTTAGCATCTTTATAATTCTCACAAATTATCTTGACTTGGTTTTGTCCGCTTCTAAAAAATTCGTTTAGGGCCCGAAATGATAGACTCTATAAGATCAGAGATGGCAAAAGGATCATATTTGCCCAAAGCTTTTTTTGGATCTTTTGATTCCATAAGAACGAAATACGGGCCAATAGATTTTTCCCCATACCTAAAAAGGCTGTTCACATTCTCCGAACACAACCAATAATAAACTGGATTCTCCAGCAGATCTCTGAGTTTCGACCCCCTATCAAGAGCAGATTCCTGTTCACCAGAGAGAACCTCACCTCCATGATCCACCTGAGAATCCCCCCCATCAAGAGGATCATCAACAGAATGTAGAGTATCAGGATCACTCAACTTACTAGACAAATCAGAAGGTTTTTCCCCATTATCATGTGGGTTAGTTGGACAATTTTCAGTTTGAGATTGAGTAGAAATAGAAGATTTTTTTGTAATCTTATGAGGAGTTCTAGAAGAACCTGAAGAATCAGAAGCATTAGGTGAAGAATAGTTCACTGATTTAGTTAAGGGTCGAGATCTCTTCTTTTTATCCCCCCCATTAGACTCCTCCACTTCCATTTTCTCATTGCCACCGTTATCCCCATTACCTAAGTTCTTAGATTGAATATTGGTTTGTTGTCCTTGTTGTTGTTGTATTTGAAGAAATTTCCTATCAGAACTTCTCTGACTCAGAAATCCTCTTCCGACTCCTGGCCTTCTTGTGTTTAATTTCGATCCATTCGTAGTTGAGGACATCTCAGGTGTGTTCAGAGGGTTCTTAGGAGGCATATTAACGAATCTATAAAGAAAAGTAACCAATCAGCAACAAAAAAAACGAGAAGAAAAGAAAATAATAATAACTATTTAATAAGCAAAAAAGAAAAGTGTTAGAGTCAAAGTTGTTGTTAGAGAATAAAATCCAAAACAGATTCCAGCCTCATTAATTAATTAATTAAATACATTTAACAAAATAACAAAGAAAACAACTCAATAATTTAAATAAAATTAGTAATCATAAAAGAGAGAAAAAAAATTAAAACTGGCAAATATCTTTCCTATAAATTAGTTAGATAAAATCCTTTCTTAAAAACGAGGTGCGTAAGATCGACTAACTTCAGGTGTAGAACTTTTTCTTGATTGGCTATTTTTTCAAAATCCTTTATTCCTTTATTTTGATTGGATAAAATTCAAAATCCTTTATTTTGATTGGATATAATCGAGACATTACTTACTGATGTCAAAGCAGCTAACTTCAAGTGTAGAACTTTTTTCTCATTGGCTGAAGTCCTTTCTTAAAAACGAGGTGCGTAAGATCGACTAACTTCAGGTGTAGAACTTTTTCTTGATTGGCTATTTTTTCAAAATCCTTTATTCCTTTATTTTGATTGGATAAAATTCAAAATCCTTTATTTTGATTGGATATAATCGAGACGACATTACTTACTGATGTCAAAGCAGCTAACTTCAAGTGTAGAACTTTTTCCTCATTGGCTGATTTTTGGCTGATTTTATAATGAGTGTTCCTCATTGGCTGAATTTTATAATGATGGTGACCTCACACTTTTAAATTTTCGTTTTAATAATAAAATATATTCAATTTTATGATTCATTTTAGACGCTTCAAAATTGTTGGGCGCGCATCTTTTTTTCCAAACAATTGTTTGTTCGCTACGTAACCTCACCTCAGTGTGAAACGCATAGTTTTTTTTGGTTGGTATGAAAAATTACAAAATATTACAAGTGTCAGCAACTGTCAGCCATTTGCAAAGTGTGACAAGTGTATCGTTTCGATAAGAAGTATTGGCTGTTATTTGCTGAGTGATTTTTTTCTAAAAGTGTTGATTGTGAATTTTGTGGTTTTGTTTTTTTGTACATTTGAAAAAAGTTGCAATTCTTTTGTACATTTGAAAAAAGTTAAAGTACATGTAAATACAAATTAAATTTTTTGTTAATATTATTTGTATATATATTTATTAGGAAGAGTTTGTAAATATAATGTGTGAATTATTTAATTTATTAATTTAAAGGATTTAATTAATTTTATTAATTAAAGTTAAAGGTTAAAGTTAAATACATTAATTTAATTAAAGTTAGAGTTTTAAAGTTAAAGTTTAAAGGATACATTAATTTAATTAAAGTTAAAGTTTAAAGGAATACAGGACATTTGCCTGTTATTTTGATTTCTAAATGTAGAATATTGATTTTTTAAATTCTGATGTTTGTACATAATTAAATTATAGTGGTAATAATTATTATTTAATATTGATTAATATTTGTTTTTTAAATATTAAGTATTAGTTTTTTAACATTTTGTTTTTTAACATTTTGGTAGTTAGTTATTATTTTGGAAAAAACTTTTTGAATATTAAAGATGTACTAAAAATAACATGTGATTACGAGATACCAGATACTTGATAAACAGAGATTTAGTCAAGAGGTACTAGATTAACAGATACTCTATTAACAGATACTAGATTAACAGATACTAAACAGATACAAAACAGATACAAAACAGAAAAATTTACCAAAAATATACTTATATTTAATAATATTAATAATATTAATAGATGAAGATACATTCTTTACATTCTTAATAATCTTCAATAAGAAAGGATAAGATAAAAATTCCAGTTACTGTTAAATGTGACAATAGTAACATTATTTACATGTGTTCTGAATTAATTAATTTTATGAAAAACTATTTTTTAGAAGCGATATCTTTTCAATAAATTGAAAGAAATCATGTCGAACAAAGAAGGAACTGTTAATTTAAGTGTTACAGATTTTAATATTATACTTACTGAAGGAGGAATGTTAAATGATACTCATATTGATGAATTCGAAAAATTATTGAGAAGAAAATCAAATTCTGCTTTTAGCATGCAAAGCACTTTGTATTTTTATACGCTTGAATTTATTAGTCCGATTGAAAAAGGTAAAAAGCATATTCAAATACTTTTTAGTGGACCTATCAAGAAAGGTCATTGGATTTTCACTTATTATGATGGAATGAGACTTTATATTTATGGTAGTCTTAATGAAGGATGTTTAAATGAAGATCAAAGGAAATATTTAAGTAGATATCCTTTTAAACCTCCAGTAGTTTTCACAACTGTTGATCAACAACCAAACAATAGTCTTGCTTGTGGAATATATGCAATAGCATTCGCAACATCGATATTTTTTAATATTATGCCCCACTCTGTCAATTACTATTATTATAACATGAGAAATCATTTAATGTTAATGTTCAAAAACAATCGTTTAAGTAAATTTCCGTCAGTAAGGTCGACTAATATTAGAACTATGACTGTTAAATGTAATTGGGAGTGTCTTCTTAGGAATCGAGCTAGAGAAAAAATTTTCCAAAATGAAGAAAATAAAATTGTTGACAATAATGTATCATCGTTAAATTCAACCAGCAATGTTTGTAAAAGAAATTTTGTTGATAGTTGTTTAGAAGATTTGCCTTTAATTCCAGCAAATGATGTTAATAATATTTCTATTGATTCAAGCAATGGAATGAAAGATACAAGATAAATAATAACTGAGAAGTAAGGAGAAAAAAGAGCTATGGTTCATTTTCCTGAAGAAGAGGAAAAATATAAAATCATAAAACGTCAAAAAAAAGCTGCTTATCAAAAAAAATATCGACAAAAAAAGCGAGAAATAATAAAATTGTTCGCTCTGAATCATTGGATTCTAATGAATTCATTAGTGCAGAGCAAACTTTAAATACGAGGCCCCAAAGCACATCTACAGCTTTATCATCAGCAGAAGAAAATATTTCTACTTCTAAAGTTAAAACGTCAATTCGTGACAGAAATGTTGCTTACAAGCGCACCTCTCGACAAAATAAACATACTTCTGTTCAAAAACAAAATCAGTCTGATATTATTTCAAAGTCACATATAGAGATGGGTTATTGTAATGAAATGAACATTACACGTGATCATTCTTATGTAAAACTTTGTGAACATAAAGTTAACAGTGAATTATTTATAAAATCAAAAACTAATGATGACTGTAATGATTCAAGAAATGTTACAAAATATACTAATTTAAAAAATGAAAATCAAGTAAAAAAAGATCAATAATACGTTCTTTAGAGGAAGAAGAACAACATCAAGTCATGAAACTTTAAAAGAAAGCTGCTTATCAAAGAAAGTTTCGACAAAAAAAACAAGAGAATAATAGAATTCTTAACCCTCAATCACTTCAAACAAAGGACAGTATTATTACAGTGTCAAAATCAAATATAAATTCAGAAAAATCCTCTACAACTGTTACTACATCTTTGGCAAAAGATAATGTAACTGTTACATCAAATTTAGCAAATACTAATATTTCCGGTCGTCAAAAAAATGTAGCTTATCAAAAAACTCATAGCCAAAAAAACGGGATTTTGCACAGAATCAAAATTTCTCTGACAGTATTTCAGTCTCGCATATAGAAGAACATTTTGCTGGTGCGATGAACATTTCATGTGAGCATTGTAATGCTAAACATTTCCAAGCAGAAAGAGTATCTAATAAAAAAAATTCATTTCATGATTGTTGTAAACATGGCGAAGTCATTCTTGAAGATCTACCTGCTCCTCCACTCATATTACAAAATTTATTTGATGGCACCCACGAATTATCTGGGCATTTTCTTCATAACATACGACCTTACAATAATTCATTTGGTTTTGCTTCTTTCAACGCTAACTTAGTTAATTTTAACAATAGACGACCAGGACCATATTGTTTCAAAATACATGGTCAGGTTTATTATCAAATGAATACATCTTTGTATGCAGAAAGGAACGATACTCCTTCATTTGGACAATTATTTATTGTTCATCAAAACGAAGCTTCCGAAATTTGTTGTAAGAATAATGTTCAATTAAACCGAGATATTGTTGATGGAATTGAAACAGCCCTTCGGGACTGTAACCTATTTGCACAGTCCTACCGTATGATGCATGAAGAAATTAAAAAAACAATGACTGAAAATAATGCAGAAATTGAGCCTGAGATGCAATTATTATTTTCATTAAAGCCTGGGATGGATAGTAGACGTTATAATTTACAAAGTGTCAATGAAGTTGCAGCAATTTTTACTACAACTGCTGATGGTGATATTCCAGAATCATATGTTACCGTATGTCGCGTCACAGGTTATATTTTACGTAAATTTCCGTTGGATTCACTAATAACCAATGGCTGGATTCTTTTTACTGTTGTAACCGCTTGAAAGCGGGCACTGAATTTAAATTTGAATTTATTATTCAAATTAAATGGTGGGATAAATAAATATACACTTATATTTTAATTGGAAAAACCCCTTTCGGGTAAAAAACCAATTTTATTTAAGTTCAAATATTGTTTCTTTTAAATATACACTTCACAATTCTGTTTTACAAATAATTGTTTTATTGTTAAATATTAATTTAACAATTTATATTGTTTGTCGAAGGTTTGCTTTTATTCACACTTTGTAAGATTCGTTGATTTTAACAATATATAATACTTTTAAAGATATACACTAATAATTAGTGGTCTCTTCTCAAGTCTCGAAAATTGTCTGAAACTCTGGGTCTCAGGCCCTCTCTTTATATACTCAACTAAAAGGGGGGGAGGTTTACCCTCCCCTCTTTGTTTAACCAATCAGAACGCTGATGACGTGGCACTCGACCAATAAACGTTGAACACTCAAGGTTAAGTTATTACGCATTTTCCAAATGACTAAAATGATGACACGTGTCAAGGTTAAATTATTACGCATTTAACAGATCTCAAGGTCAAATTATTACGCATTTTACAAATGACTCATTATTGTCATATATTTTACTGCGCAGTTTTTAACTGCGCAATAAAATAACTGTCATACGAAGATTTACAATATAATTTTGCAGTTTTTTCTTATCAATAATAAAAAGTACAAATACAGCATTTTATAATCATAGTTTCGTTTCATTTTTAAATTATAAGTAAAATATTTAATCATATTCCTTAATTAATTAAACACTAATAATAATAATAAACTTAAATTAATATTATATCTAATTACAGTTTTATATAATTATTTATAATAATAGTTTTACAATATTCTTAAATAATACAATGATTACACGATAGAGAGAGAAAGAAAAAGAACAAATGTCAAATAGAAGGTCTTTTCAATTTCTGAATCAAATAATAAATATAATATTAATAATAATAATAACAATAATAATAATGATATTTAATTGTAATATAAATATAACTTTAGATGTTTAAATTTGAATCCTTCAATGATGACAATCGAAAATTCCTAGTTCATTTATATAGAATTTAAAATTCCCTATAAAATTTACTAGGCACTGATGCCAGATGCCACACCTCCCCACACAAAAATGTGGCACACCTATGCGTGTGTCCACTTTAGAATTTATTTTATTATAAAAAGTATATAATTAAGTGTTTGTTTATTTTTCAAAATGTTTTGTGATTTTTTTTAAATATTTATGCTCAACGAAATGTATAACTCAATGGATTAATTGTGTTCTTCTTTTCAAATAAATTCTTAAAATATGGATGAGAATTTTCCTTTTTGGAGCAACAAAACAAAATGGTGAGTAAAAGGTATTCTTATTTAAGAAAATTATAAATCTTTGCTTTATTATGAATATATATTCATATACATTTTTGTACATAATAGAAAAATAAAAAGAACTGAACAAAACCATTTTTTTACATATATATATATTTTCATTACTTTATATATATACAGTCGAACCTGGATAAGTGGAACCTCAAGGGACCAAAGTTCTTGTTCCACTTATAGAGGTATTCCACTTATCCAGGTCATTTAAGGTCAAATTACTTGTGCAGGGACTGCAAAGAAAGTTCCACTTAAAGAGGATTCCCACTTATCAAGGGACCACTTATCCAGGTTCGACTGTATATTTTTTTAAAACGCAAGAAAATAATAAATTAAACAAAACCTCTTTTTTTTATTTTTTATTTATTTTTATTTTTATTATTTATATGAAATTTAAACAAAACTCTTCCTTTTTTTTTTTTTTAAACGTAAATAAATAATAATAAAATAATGAAATTTAAACAAAACTTTTTTCCTTTTATAATAATAATAAAATAAAGAAATTTAAACAAAACCTTTTTTTTTTTTTTTTTTTTTTTTTTTAGATAGATAATTGAATTATCTATCGATAATGTCTCCATTGCGTTGCTCCATTGGGATATCACCGTTACCCTGAATTAAGAGGGGAGGGTTCTCCTCCTCATCCTCCCCCTCATCAACCACAAGCACAGGAGCAACAATCTCAGGATTGTCAGGATTATCGTCCTCCTCATCCTCAGGCTCATAAAAGATTTCGTTATTGACGATGTTTATTTTTAAAAGAAAAATTTGGGTCGCACGTGGGTACGTGCTATCATCCGGGAACAAGCACCGGAGATAAGGTACATTATTACTCTCGATAATTTGTACCAGCAAGTGTCGAGGGTCTCCAACCACTAAATTCAGTGACTGGAATGCCCACAGACAATGCCAGCACTGCCCAGCAGGTCGATGGTTAAAAATATTATTTCTGTTACAGCCTGGGCACCCTCGCTCGGCAGACATTTCCGTAGTTGTTGCCAGGAAATGACGCTCAACAATTGTTCCAGGTTCATTTTCCGGCAACCTATCCTGGAAATAGCACACTGTACAACGCCATGTGCGTGTTTCTGGGTTATTCGGAACCCACATCAGCCCACTTAGGTGATTGTGAGCTGAGTTCATCTCGGATAAGGCATTTAATGTGCTCTATATAAAAAAAAAATTATGTCTATAAATATATATATATATATTTTTCCTTTCATAGATAAACACCCATACAATAAATATAAAAGAGGAGTCATTGAAGGGTTAAGAAAAATAAGATGGGATGAAAGGAAAAAGAAATTTTATTTATTTATTTATGACGGAGAAATCTTCAGTGATTATCCGGTTTAAGAGAAGAGGGAGTCCATTATTCGATCATTCTCTCCAGTTTTAATCATAAGAAATACTTACGACTGGCAGAGTAATTCGAGTGAACGGTCTACTTTCCCATTCTTCTTTTGTGATATAATAGTGCGGATCACCTCGATGGTAATAGGTGGGTGGAATGTTTGCCATTTTCACTTTTTATTTTATTTATATAGCGAACGAGTGGAGGAGAGTGTCAACAGTGTCTACATGACTTTTAGTAAACAAAGGGCTGAATTACTAAGAAAAGGATCAGGGCTGGAAAGCTCAATAACTCGAAATTATGTATCTTTACGTTATAAGAGTTATTAATGTCCTTTAAATTATTAACTTAAAGGTCGGTCAACTGTAATTGGTCGCGATGTACTATTCTAATCTTATTATTACTGATTTTCTTTATTTTAACATTAAATTCGCCGATTAATTCGATTATTTTGTAAGGTCCTTCAAAAAGGGGTCAAATTTTTTATCATTTCGAATGTTTATTTTTACGTTTACTATATCGTTAACTTTATAATTAACAGGATGAACATTTTTGTCATAATAATGTTTGTTTTTTCTTTTAGATTTCTCCAAGTTTTCACGAGCAAGGGACTGGACGTTATCCAATTTATGAAAAAGCTCTTGTAAGTATTGTTGATAAGTTTTATCGGGTAATTCTTGGGGAAAACTGGACGGAATTACAGCTTCTTTTCCAAAGACTAAAGTATAAGGTGCGAATCCCGTTGATTCGTGAATAGAAGTATTATAAGAAAATAAAGCAAATCGCAACTTTTCGTCCCAAGATTGAGCGTTACTAAATTGACGGAGGTATTGTATTAGATCTTGGTGACTTCGTTCCAATGATCCTAAAGATTGAGGATGATAGGCGGTTGATTCTATTTTTTCAATATCAAAAATTTTACAGAAAAGTTTCATAACTTTACTCATGAAATTTCTCCCTTGATCAGTATGAATTATTTTAGGACAACCGTAGCGAGATATAAATTTTTCAGCAAGAGCTTGGGCTATTGTAACCGAATCTATATTTTTTAATGGAATTGCGTCAGCATACTTTGAAAATACACATTGTATAGTCAAAATATACCTATTTTCACGAGGAGTAATTGGCAAAGGGCCAACTATATCTATTTGTATTTTATCAAAAGGTTCTTTTGGAGTATCTGTAATTCTCATAGGTTGTTTTGTTCGTAAATTTATAATTTTATTTCTTTGACAATTTTTACAGGCTTTAATGAATTTTTGTATTTTAATTTTCATGTTAGGCCAAAAATATTTTGATCGAATTCTAGAATAGGTTTTTGAAACACCTTTGTGACCTCCCACAGTTGACTCATGAAATTCTTTAATAATTGAATGCCTTTCTTCTAATTTTGGGATTATTATTTCACCTGAGCAGACCATAATTTTTATTTGTGAATCAGAGAAATGCTGACAAAACATTTTCTCAATGGAAAACCAGGAAATTTCGTCTAGATTATTCCCAACTTTTGAAACTCTAGCAAAATGTACATCAAGTGGCTCCATAGCATTTCTCAAGCCAAGAATAGCACTGGATACTTTATTCAAATATGCTTTGCCATCAAATTTCTCTTTTACTACAACATGAAAAATGTAGCGATTTCCTTGAGGAATAACAATTACATTTCCAACTTTAAAATCATCATTTTTTATTGCATTTACATTTAACAAATTTCTTTCTATTAATTCTTTACTTATATCAGAATCAAAAATGCAATCTTCCGAGACAAAGTGAACAATATGACCAGTTCCCATGGACAACATATCTTTACTATAAATTATACAAACATTATCAATTTGGAACACATATCCAATTATTTCATCAATTTTAATTTTGTCTTCAAGGTTGATCGTTCGGCAAGAATCAGGAATACTACATTCACCTTGGCCAAGGACATTTTCACTGTCACCCATTAAGTGGTGCAAAGACATAACAGGGATTCCATTAAATAATGGACAATCCAAACAATTCTCCGATCCCAAGTTGAATGTTTGCGTTTTAAGAGAACCATTACCCTCCGCAGATATAATATTGGATACAGCTCCCTTAGTTCCCAAACAATTCTCCTGGTAACTCGTTAAGAGAAAATCACAATCACACAATCCAAACGCACGATCAACCAGACAATGTATATTAATAATTTTTACTGTTTCTATTCCAACCTCATCATTGTTCACAGGATTTCTCGATAAAGCATCAGCATTAGCATTAATTCTACCAGGCTTGTAAATAATTTTGTAATCGTATTCACTCAATTTAATACGCCATCTTGCTAATCTGGAGACTGGATCTTTTAATCCATTTAACCAAACTAAAGGTCTATGGTCTGTAACAAGTGTAAATTCCCTGCCATACAAATATGGACGGAAATGTTTCACACAAAACACAATAGCCAATAATTCCTTCTCAATGGTTGAATAATTAATTTCAGCCATTTGCAGGACTCTGGAAGCATATGCTATGGGAAGATCCTGTCCAATTGGACCTTGACTGAGAACTCCTCCAAAAGCATACTCAGAAGCATCTGTGGTCAAAACGAATGGTTTTGAAAAATCTGGGTATTGCAGAATAGGAGGTCTGCAAATCTGATCCCTTAATAATTCAAATGATTTTTGATGGAAAGAGGTCCAAACAAATGGAATATCCTTCTTCAACAATAAGGTAAGTGGTTTAGATATCTTAGAATATTCATTAATAAACCTTCTATAATAACCCGTAAGACCAAGAAATTGTTTAATGTTTTTTCTTGTTTTAGGTATAGGAAATTTTTGGACTGCCTCCAATTTTCGAGGATCTCGTTTCACTCCCTTTTCAGTAACTAAATGCCCTAAATAAGTGATTTCTTTACGAAGAAAATTGCATTTATCCGGTTGCAGAGTAAGACCAGCAGAACTAAGTCTTCCTAACAATTTCCTTAATTTTTGAGAATGTTCCTTCAAACTGGATGCATATATAACAATATCATCCATATAAACGAACATTTCAATCCCTTGTAAACCTGTCAAAACGTGATCCATCAATCTCTGAAAAGTACTTGGGGCTGTTTTTAATCCAAAAGGCATGCGGGTATATTGATAATGACCAAAAGGAGCACTAAAGGCGGTTTTCTGTTCACTTTCTGGATCAAGAGGAATTTGATGAAATCCTAAAGCTAGATCCAAAACAGAAAAATACTTAGCGCCACCACATTGATCGATTATATCGATAATGCTAGGTATCGGATAAACGACTCCCACTGTGATTTCATTTAATTTTCGGTAATCAATTACCATTCTCCAGCGCTTATTACCCTTAGAATCTGGACTTTTGGGTACAATCCAGAGGGGCGAATTATAAGGGGATGTAGACGGCTTAATAATATTTGCTGACAAAAGATTATTTAATTGTTTATTGATTTCATCGTTATGAATACGTGGATATCTATATTGTTTAACAAAAATTGGATTCTCCGTATTTGTGATAACGAGAACGATCGCGCGCTGCCGCGCGCGCGTTTTTTCTCTTGCATTTTTATTCTTTAAATTACAGTCTTTTGTTTGTTAAGGTATCAATTTGAGTGACAGTTTCTGATAATAGGAATTTTTAAATATTATTCAATTTAATAAAATAATAGCCTATGTTGTGCGTAAAACAATTTTTTATACCTTTACAATTCTAGTTCTGTTTTTATCTGTTTCTAAATGTATCATTTCTAAAGTTTATGGTTTTGATAAAAAAAAACACTTTTCTTTGCTCAAAGAAAAGCGTATATTTCAAGAATGGCACATTTTATAAAAAGTTTTGTACGATGAAGTTATAGAAAACCTTTTTATAATCAAAGTAATCTATTTGTTAATTAAATTTTGTAACATTTAAAATCTTCCATAGTAAATTTATATTTTAAAAAATAGTGATGAAAGAAAAACGTTACTAAATAAACAATTTTTAACTATTTTTCACTTAGCTAGCAAAAAAACATCTCTACTGTCAAAGAAAGCCATAAACAGAGGATATTAAATTAAAAATTTACTTTTGTTTCTTAAAATCGTTCCTACTTTTGCTATAAAAAAGAAATATAAGTGTGGTTTCTGTGAATATTATACAAAAAATGTAAGTACTCCGTCATTTCGAAGAAAATAATTTATTTCAATATATGCTTTTCTATAAGATTCATGGGATGCAAAATTTCGTTAATAATCTTGAGAAATATTATCTTTAAACTTTTTTCAAAGTTCATTTGGATGAACTGGTTGGCAGTACATTAAAATACGTACAAATAAGTGTCTTAATTATCTGAAGTTTGAACTATTATTTGAAATTAGGAAATTAAAACGTCTTTGACCAATTGATAAGAAAGAAACGTGTAAAGAAATCTTACGTGTGAATCTTATTACAAAAAAATGACCTAATTTACCAATAAGAAGCGTCGAAGAAAGTCTTACGCGTAAAGACAGCCATACTGAGACACACTCCTTTTTGAAGAAAAAAAATATATAACGACTCAGACATTTTTATAGAAAAAATATTTACTTTTATTTCAATAATTCAGTGCAAACATAATTCTTGATTAGTAAATTAGGTCTTTGATTTCCTAAATATATAATTAATGATTCCCAAGATTTAACTCGTGAAAATGCAACATATACTTGCCCATGATTAAATACATTTTTACGAAGGTCTACACCAATCTTGTCAAAAGTTTGTCCTTGGCTTTTATTTATTGTTATTGCGAATGCTAATTTTATAGGAAATTGCCGTCGTTTGAAAGTAAAAGGATAAATATCCTCACAATACAGCGTAATACGATTTATAAATACAATATCTCCAACCTTATCACCTGTTAAAATACGACAACGTAGCAGATTGTTTGATAGTTCTAATACCTGCATTCGCGTTCCATTACATAAACCTTCATTAATACTAAGATTTCGAAGTAGCATGACAATACAATTGGCTCTTAATCGTAATTCATAAGGCGGGAAATTTGATGGATTTAAAGTATTCAAATACTCTGGTAAAATAGCATCATTTATACTTCCATTATCACAATTTTCGGTACTATCAACACTTGTATAAATTCGCTCACTTTTATTATCAAACAGTTCAAGTACCTTGTTGTTAATTTCATCAACATCAACATTTCGAGCAGACAATATTGCTACTTTTGCTAAATCATCGTATTTATTATTGATAATTAATTCTCCAAATATTTTATGAATATCACCATTTTCTACACATTGCTCTGGTGCTAGTATATTATTATCATTATCATTTAAAGTACCATTTCCAACTGATAATAAATATTCTGGAAATTCTTTTTCACCAGGTAAAGTTCTCATATTTTCTGTTAATGATATCACCTTAAAATGACTCCATAATGTGCTAGATTTAATAGATAAATTAACTAATTTGCTTCTAGTAGCATTAACTTTAACAGGCAATAATTGTCTAAAATCACCACCCAAAAGCATAGTTTTTCCACCAAATTGCATATCAACATTCATAAAATCGCGTAATGTTCTATCAATTAATTCCATAGCATATCTTGGCGCCATTGGAGCTTCATCCCAAATAAAGACATCAACCTCTTTCAAAAATGTAGCTTCCTTAGATTGACTTTTAATATTTGATGTAGAATCATAGAACAATGGAACAGGCATCCCAAATGTTTTATGTACAGTTTTACCACGGGGAAGTAATATTGCGGCAATGCCTGTAAATGCCATAGTACAAACACATTTTCCTTTACTTCTTAACAAATGGTATAAAGTTGTATAAACAAAAGTTTTTCCGGATCCACCTGGTCCATCAATGTAATAACATGAAGAAGATGGTATTCTTTTATCTTGAATAACTGCATTTAATACTTCATCAACAATATCCTTCTGTTTGGAATTCAGTTTCACAGATTGCATTTCACCAATCTCTTTATGTTGTTGCAATGACATTTCGTTGTTCGCTTGATTTTCTGTTTCAATACTTATTTCATTTAACTGTATTATTTCAGGAAAATTGCTAATATTTGATCCTTCATGCAACAGAAAGTTAATTATATCATTATATGCTCTTTTATGAGCTTCATTAGATGGATAATTTTTCTGATAATCTTCAGACATAGCCTCTTTAAACTTTTCCCAAAGTTCGTTTGGATGAACTGGATGGCAATAAATTAAAATACGCACAAATAAACGTCTTAATTGTTGTGGCATCATCCATACTTCTCCTTCTGTCAAAGCACGTTCCCATTCTCCATCATCTTCAATAAGGCCTAATGCTAAACATGCACTACGAAAAATGTCATGTAAAATATTTTTGACAGTTCGCAGATCATCATAACTTTTAGCGCCTTTAACTACTATTAAAAGTAATCTAAGATGAAACAGTTCTGATTGACTGGGCGAAATTGAATACATCCGTCTAATGACATTAAATGACCCTTTACGCTTCACCCATTTTAATGCATTTTCACCACGTTCTTTCTTAAAAACATAATAACATGGAATTTCTGCATATGTATATTGTCTAGCTTGTGGATCACGCCTATTTAAATCGAAATATTCTAATAACATAGTCCGTTTCTGTAAAGCTTCATTTATAGCATCATCATTTGCTTCTTCACTAATGGTTACAGTATGCCGATTAATTAAATGAACAGGTAATCGGAGAATAGAATGACTTTTACTCTGTAATGGTCTACCAAATATTCTATCACATGCTTCAACAGGACTAACATATCGAGTTTCAATAAAGTTTTTTATTTCATCATATTCTAAAGAACTTGTATTATTACTACTATCGGTAATTACTACAGCAGCAGCATCATGTCCCTTAAAAATATATTTATACAAATATTTTACGGATTTAATACTTGAAACTACTTCTACATTAATATGACAATTAAATAACTGAAGTAATGTAGGATTGTATGGAATAACGTATTGATTATCTGTAGTTCCTCCATTTAGGCGATCGTATTGTCCTGTATTAAGGCAGCGATACGTTAGGTATCCGTTTTCATCCATTATTGTCTCAGAACAGAATTGTTTTGGGAAACCTTTCAAACATTTACTATTATTATCTTTACACCAATTTCCACATGGGACATGAATCATATTTTTCATAACGATGTCATGAAGTATAACATTTTCTGATTGACTTGAAATTTCTGCCGAAATATATTTGTCTACAATCTCGGGTGTTGTTATTTTATAATTTTGTTTCAAAGTCACTAATCAATGCATATGCGGCAATCCACGTTTTTGATATTCAATGACATACACATAAGCAATCACTTCGCCAAATAATTGTTCCTTTACAATAGTATTAATAAGTTTATCTTTTTTTATGGTAAAAACACGCGATACAATATCTGGTCTGTCAAAGGCAGTTTGGTTAGGTAATAAATTTTCCTTAATTTCACGCCAGTTTGGATTACACGTCATCGTAATAAAAAGATCAGGTTTACCAAATTTTCTCACAATAGCCATTGCATCTTGGTAATGCTGTAACATATTTCTCGGAGAACCTGTGAAAGATGATAGAAGTATTACAATTTTCCCAATTTCATTGTTCAAATCATTAGCTCTTCTTTGTAAATGATCAATTAGACCTTCGTTAGTGTCTGCACGAAGTTTCTTTTGATTATTTCGAGAGAAATTTCTCCTATCTTTTTCAATTTTCACATAACTGTCGACAATCCATTGCTGAAATAATCTACCACCCTTTAAAAATACATTGTTGTCCCTAGAAGCCATTCTATGCCTGATGTATGCAGCTCTTGATACACGTTTATTTGTATTAGCGCAGGTCAGATTTTTGTCCCAAACTCTTGTTCCATGTGGATAAAATAAAGGATATATCCATGGCTCAACATTGGGATTCATAGAACTTATATATTGTAAACTTTTTGTATTCTTATTATATACGGTAACATATAATTCTGGAATATCACTATCAGCAGTTGTAGTAAAAATTGCTGCAACTTCATTGACACTTTGTAAATTATAACGTCTACTATCCATCCCAGGCTTTAATGAAAATAATAATTGCATCTCAGGCTAAATTTCTGCATTATTTTCAGTCATTGTTTTTTTTAATTTTTTCATGCATCATACGGTAGGACTGTGCAAATAGGTTACAATCCCGAAGGGCTGTTTCAATTCCATCAACAATATCTCGGTTTAATTGAACATTATTCTTACAACAAATTTCGGAAGCTTCGTTTTGATCAACAATAAATAACTGTCCAAATGAAGGAGTATCGTTCCTTTCTGCATACAAAGATGTATTCATTTGATAATAAACCTGACCATGTATTTTGAAACAATATGGTCCTGGTCGTCTATTGTTAAAATTAACTAAGTTAGCGTTGAAAGAAGCAAAACCAAATGAATTATTGTAAGGTCGTATATTATGAAGAAAATGCCCAAATAATTCGTGGGTGCCATCAAATAAATTTTGTAATATGAGTGGAGGAGCAGGTAGATCTTCAAGAATGACTTCGCCATGTTTACAACAATCATGAAATGAATTTTTTTTATTAGATACTCTTTCTGCTTGGAAATGTTTAGCATTACAATGCTCACATGAAATGTTCATCGCACCAGCAAAATGTTCTTCTATATGCGAGACTGAAATACTGTCAGAGAAATTTTGATTCTGTGCAAAATCCCGTTTTTTTGGCTATGAGTTTTTTGATAAGCTACATTTTTTTGACGACCGGAAATATTAGTATTTGCTAAATTTGCTGTAACAGTTACATTATCTTTTGCCAAAGATGTAGTAACAGTTGTAGAGGATTTTTCTGAATTTATATTTGATTTTGACACTGTAATAATACTGTCCTTTGTTTGAAGTGATTGAGGGTTAAGAATTCTATTATTCTCTTGTTTTTTTTGTCAAAACTTTCTTTGATAAGCAGCTTTCTTTTAAAGTTTCATGACTTGATGTTGTTCTTCTTCCTCTAAAGAACGTATTATTGATCTTTTTTTACTTGATTTTCATTTTTTAAATTAGTATATTTTGTAACATTTCTTGAATCATTACAATCATTATTAGTTTTTGATTTTATAAATAATTCACTGTTAACTTTATGTTCACAAAGTTTTACATAAGAATGATCACGTGAAATGTTCATTTCATTACAATAACCCATCTCTATATGTGACTTTGAAATAATATCAGACTGATTTTGTTTTTGAACAGAAGTATGTTTATTTTGTCGAGAGGTGCGCTTGTAAGCAACATTTCTGTCACGAATTGACGTTTTAACGTTAGAAGTAGAAATATTTTCTTCTGCTGATGATAAAGCTGTAGATGTGCTTTGGGGCCTCGTATTTAAAGTTTGCTCTGCACTAATGAATTTATTAGAATCCAATGATTCAGAGCGAACAATTTTATTATTTTCTCGCTTTTTTTGTCGATATTTCTTTTGATAAGCAGCTTTTTTTTTATGTTTTATGATTTTATATTTTTCCTCTTCTTCAGGAAAATGAACCATAGCTCTTTTTTCTCCTTGCTTCTCAGTTATTATTAATCTTGTATCTTTTATTCTATTGCTTGAATCAATAGAAATATTATTAACATCATTTGCTGGAATTAAAGGCAAATCTTCTAAACAACTATCAACAAAATTTTTTTTACAAACATTGCTGGTTGAATTCAACGATGATAAATTATTGTCAACAATTTTATTTTCTTCATTTTGGAAACTTTTTTCTCTAGCTCTATTAGTCGACCTTACTGACGGAAATTTACTTAAACGATTGTTTTTGAACATTAACATTAAATGATTTCTCATGTTATAATAATAGTAATTGACAGAGTGGGGCATAATATTAAAAAATATCGATGTTGCGAATGCTATTGCATATATTCCACAAGCAAGACTATTGTTTGGTTGTTGATCAACAGTTGTGAAAACTACTGGAGGTTTAAAAGGATATAATCTACTTAAATATTTCCTTTGATCTTCATTTAAACATCCTTCATTAAGACTATCATAAATATAAAGTCTTATTCCATCATAATAAGTGCAAATCCAATGACCTTTCTTGATAGGTCCACTAAAAAGTATTTGAATATGCTTTTTACCTTTTTCAATCGGACTAATAAATGCAAGCGTATAAAAAAAAAAGTGCTTTGCATGCTAAAAGCAGAATTTGATTCCCTTCTAAATAATTTTTCGAATTCATCAATATGAGTATCATTTAACATTCCTCCTTCAGTAAGTATAATATTAAAATCTGTAACACCTAAATTAACAGTTCCTTCTTTGTTCGACATGATTTCTTTCAATTTATTGAAAAGATATCGCTTCTAAAAAATAGTTTTTCATAAAATTAATTAATTCAGAACACATGTAAATAATGTTACTATTGTCACATTTAACAGTAACTGGAATTTTTATCTTATCCTTTCTTATTAAAGATTATTAAGAATGTAAAGAATGTATCTTCATCTATTAATATTATTAATATTATTAAATATAAGTATATTTTTGGTAAATTTTTCTGTTTTGTATCTGTTTTGTATCTGTTAATCTAGTATCTGTTAATAGAGTATCTGTTAATCTAGTACCTCTTGACTAAACCTCTGTTTATCAAGTATCTGGTATCTCGTAATCACATGTTATTTTTAGTACATCTTTAATATTCATGAAGTTTTTTCCAAAATAATAACTAACTACCAAAATGTTAAAAAACAAAATGTTAAAAAATCAATAATTAAGATTTAAAAAAACAAATATTAATCAATATTAAATAATAATTATTACCACTATAATATAATTATGTACAAACATCAGAATTTAAAAAATCAATATTCTACATTTAGAAATCAAAATAACAGGCAAATGTCCTTTATTCCTTTAAATTAATAAATCAAATAATTCACACATTATATTTACAAACTCTTCCTAATAAATATATATACAAATAATATTAACAAAAAATTTAATTTGTATTTACATGTATTTTAATTTTAATACTTACGTACGTAACGTATGCAATGTACTTTAACTTTTTTCAAATGTACAAAAAAATTGCAACTTTTTTCAAATGTACAAAAAAACAAAACCACAAAATTCACAATCAACACTTTCAGAAAAAAATCACTCAGCAAATAACAGCCAATACTTCTTATCGAATCGATACACTTGTCACACTTTGCAAATGGCTGACAGTTGCTGACACTTGTAATATTTTGTAATTTTTCATACCAACCAAAAAAAACTATGCGTTTCACACTGAGGTGAGGTTACGTAGCGAACAAACAATTGTTTGGAAAAAAAGATGCGCGCGCAACAATTTTGTAGCGTCGAAAATGAATCATAAAATTAAATATATTTTATTATTAAAAAACTTTTCATTTATTACAAACCAAATCATAAATAAAAATTATTTTTATCTTAAACTACTTTTGGTTAACTTTTAGTTAATAAATAAATTTTAATTAATTTATTTTAATTTTAATTTTAAAAAAGAGAAAAACGAAAATTTAAAAGTGTGAGGTCACCATCATTATAAAATTCAGCCAATGAGGAACACTCATTATAAAATCAGCCAAAAATCAGCCAATGAGAAAAAAGTTCTACACTTGAAGTTAGCTGCTTTGACATCAGTAAGTAATGTCGTCTCGATTATATCCAATCAAAATAAAGGAATAAAGGATTTTGAAAAAATAGCCAATCAAGAAAAAGTTCTACACTTGAAGTTAGTCGATCTTACGCACCTCGTTTTTAAGAAAGGATTTTATGTTTCAGGACATTTGTAGAACCCAATGTATCTCCTGGTAAATAAAATTGATTCGGAAAATCATTAAAAATCTTTATTAAACTTTCCTTCTCTTCATCATTTAAACCATCCAAATTTAAATTTTGTAATAATAAAGCTAATCTTTCAGCATGTTTTTTAATCTCATCAGGGGGTTTTAGTATTGAAGAATTTAAAGGGGTTGAAAATTCCTGCAGTTCCAATGCTGGTACTGTCAGTTCCACATTTTCACTAGTCGAATTAACCATAAATAATTTAACTAAACCATTATTATTATTAACCAATACTTCTCCCGAAAATATTCCAGGACCACAAGAAATCCTTGGAATGTATCCTTCAGTTAAGTAAGTAGACTTTATGGGTAATTCAACCAATGTTTTTGATCGTGGAGATAATTGAATTCTTTTATTTTCTTTAAAAGGCATATCCACATTATTCATTCTTATATAATTATCAATAAAATTTAAAGTAGTTCTGTGTTCTTTTAGAAAAGTTATTCCCAAAACACCCTGATATTTAATAGGAAAATCTGGTGTGACAACTTGAAATAAGGTCTCAATTCCGAAAATATAAATTTTTGTTTCTCCTAAAGTTTTTGTCATAGTTGGATTAATTCCAACTAAATTAAAAATTTTTGTTTTGTCAATGAACGTTTCAGTTTTCAAAGTATTAATTTTAATTAAATTGACTGAGGAACCGGTGTCTATTAAAAAGTGTGCTCTTTTATTAAGAAATGAGGTATTTTCTAAATCTATTGAGGGAACTTCTCCCTTTCTTTCTCTTTCTCTAAATTGGAGATTGATTCGTCTTTGTGGAGGTCCTTCGTCCTTGGGGTCAGCAATTCTCCCACTTGCTGATCCCAAGTCAAGTTTTTTGAATCGAGTTCATCTTCATTTTCTTTCTTCAAAATTTTTTCTAAATTTATTTCTTTTTCATGCTTTTTCTTTAGAAAACACTTTTCAATTGTATGATTAGACTTTGAGCAATATTGGCACTTTCTCTCTCTATTTTTTTCACTTAATTTTGATTTACAATTAAATTTCTTATGACCAAACCGAAGACAATTGTAACATTGTATTTTTGACATATCTAAGTTGTTATTTTTATTTCTTTTGTATTCTCTATTTTCCTCGGCACGAAAATGACAGATACGTTTTCGCGGGGGAAAAGAGTTGAAAGATCTTTTCTCAAAAGATGAAGTAGATGGTCTCTCGTTTTCGTGCAAAGTTTCCCAAATTTTTAATGTTATCTCTTCTTTAGTGGCTAAAAGTTATTGCTTCATCTAAAGATTCAATTTTTTTATCGCATAATTTTGAAAATATCTCTTTACGCAAACCTCTCAGAAAACCACTTATAGCATTTTCTTGGTAAATTTTACTAACTGTAGGGATCAATTCTAGAGGATTATTTTCTTTGCAATGGCATATTAATTTACTCAAAATTCCTTTGGCTCTACACCCAAATTGAGAAATTGATTCATTGGAATCTTGTTTGAGTGATAATAACAATTGCATTAATTGGCTTCTATCTTCTTTAACAGAATAAATTTGTTCTAAAGTTGTTAAAATTTCATTTAACCCCATACCATCCAGAATGTGATCCCTAGCTTCACCGATTATTTTTGTATAAAGAAAAATAGGAAAAATTGACAATTCTTGGGGGTTAAGCATTGCAATTGCTGATCTGCAATGATTTGTAAACATTTTTACTGGTGGGTTTTTACCATCAAAAGTTGGTATACAATTACCAACAACTTTAATCATATTTCCAGATAAATTTCGCGACATTGCAGGGTTAAAAGTACCAAAAGGAACTGGTACGAAATTTAAATTTGAGGAAACTGAATTGGTTGGCTCTGATGTGGTTTCTGTACTATCTAAATGAATTGAGTCATCATTAGTACGAGCAATTTCTCTATGATTTTCATTCGAATTATTCTGACCTGCGTTAGACGTATCATTATCATTTTGTGTTCCATCATTCGTATTGTTTTCAATATTTGGGTCAGCACTTGGTTTTTTTGTTTTATCTATTTTTCGTGGACGACCCATTTTAAGAAAAAAAAAAAAGGAAAAATTTTCTTACAGAAAAGGTTTAAATATGCTCTATTGCTAAAATACCTCACAATTTCTATGGTTTGATTGATGTGCAGATTCCAGGTGAAATTCAAATTCTTCTTCGTTTCGTAGCACCTTCCAGCAGAAATGTGGAGAGTGGGGTGATCCTCGGGTTTCACTATGATGATAGAGATGTCGCTGCTTCCTCCTCTGGTAAAGTCTTACAAGCGCGCATGCGCAAGGCTCCACTGCTAAAGGTCCAGCGATGTCAGTATTTTTCGATGATGTACTTTTCTTATCACAGTTTATTTATTTTTATTTATTAATGTTCAGTGCAGTATCCCACCGCTGTCACCAAAAATTTGGATATGTCGCGTCACAGGTTATATTTTACGTAAATTTCCGTTGGATTCACTAATAACCAATGGCTGGATTCTTTTTACTGTTGTAACCGCTTGAAAGCGGGCACTGAATTTAAATTTGAATTTATTATTCAAATTAAATGGTGGGATAAATAAATATACACTTATATTTTAATTGGAAAAACCCCTTTCGGGTAAAAAACCAATTTTATTTAAGTTCAAATATTGTTTCTTTTAAATATACACTTCACAATTCTGTTTTACAAATAATTGTTTTATTGTTAAATATTAATTTAACAATTTATATTGTTTGTCGAAGGTTTGATTTTATTCACACTTTGTAAGATTCGTTGATTTTAACAATATATAATACTTTTAAAGATATACACTAATAATTAGTGGTCTCTTCTCAAGTCTCGAAAATTGTCTGAAACTCTGGGTCTCAGGCCCTCTCTTTATATACTCAACTAAAAGGGGGGAGGTTTACCCTCCCCTCTTTGTTTAACCAATCAGAACGCTGATGACGTGGCACTCGACCAATAAACGTTGAACACTCAAGGTTAAGTTATTACGCATTTTCCAAATGACTAAAATGATGACACGTGTCAAGGTTAAATTATTACGCATTTAACAGATCTCAAGGTCAAATTATTACGCATTTTACAAATGACTCATTATTGTCATTTATTTTACTGCGCAGTTTTTAACTGCGCAATAAAATAACTGTCATACGAAGATTTACAATATAATTTTGCAGTTTTTTCTTATCAATAATAAGAAGTACAAATACAGCATTTCATAATCATAGTTTCGTTTCATTTTTAAATTAAAAGTAAAATATTTAATGCATATTCCTTAATTAATTAAACACTAATAATAATAATAAACTTAAATTAATATTATATCTAATTACAGTTTTATATAATTATTTATAATAATAGTTTTACAATATTCTTAAATAATACAATGATTACACGATAGAGAGAGAAAGAAAAAGAACAAATGTCAAATAGAAGGTCTTTTCAAATTCTGAATCAAATAATAAATATAATATTAATAATAATAATAACAATAATAATAATGATATTTAATTGTAATATAAATATAACTTTAGATGTTTAAATTTGAATCCTCCAATGATGACAATCGAAAATTTTTTCATTTATATAGAATTTAAAATTCCCTATAAAATTTACTAGGCACTGATGCCAGATGCCACACCGTATATAATAAGAATACAAAAAGTTTACAATATATAAGTTCTATGAATCCCAATGTTGAGCCATGGATATATCCTTTATTTTATCCACATGGAACAAGAGGTTGGGGCAAAAATCTGACCTGCGCTAATACAAATAAACGTGTATCAAGAGCTGCATACATCAGGCATAGAATGGCTTCTAGGGACAACAATGTATTTTTAAAGGGTGGTAGATTATTTCAGTAATGGATTGTCGACAGTTATGTGAAAATTGAAAAAGATAGGACAAATTTCTGTCGAAATAATCAAAAGAAACTTCGTGCAGATACTTACGAACTTCTAATTGATCATTTACAAAGAAGAGCTGATGATTCGAACAATGAAGTTGGGAAAATTGTAATACTTCCATCATCTTTCACAGGTTCTCCGAGAAATATGTTACAGCATTACCAAGATGCAATGGCTATTGTGAGAAAATTTGGTAAACCTGATCTTTTTATTACGATGACGTGTAATCCAAACTGGCGTGAAATTAAGGAAAATTTATTACCTAACCAAACTGCCTCTGACAGATCAGATATTGTATCGCGTGTTTTTACCATAAAAAAAGATAAACTTATTAATACTATTGTAAAGGAACAATTATTTGGCGAAGTGATTGCTTATGTGTATGTCATTGAATATCAAAAACGTGGATTGCCGCATATGCATTTATTAGTGACTTTGAAACAAAATTATAAAATAACAACACCCGAGATTATAGACAAATATATTTTGGCAGAAATTTCAAGTCAATCAGAAAATGTTATACTTCATGACATCGTTATGAAAAATATGATTCATGGCCCATGTGGAAATTGGTGTAAAGATAATAATAGTAAATGTTTGAAAGGTTTCCCAAAACAATTCTGTTCTGAGACAATAATGGATGAAAACGGATACCCAACGTATCGCTGCCTTAATACAGGACAATACGATCGCCTAAATGGAGGAACTACAGATAATCAATACGTTGTTCCATACAATCCTACATTACTTCAGTTATTTAATTGTCATATTAATGTAGAAGTAGTTTCAAGTATTAAATCCGTAAAATATATTTTTAAGGGACATGATGCTGCTGTAGTAATTACCGATAGTAGTAATAATACAAGTTCTTTAGAATATGATGAAATAAAAAACTTTATTGAAACTCGATATGTTAGTCCTGTTGAAGCATGTGATAGAATATTTGGTAGACCATTACAGAGTAAAAGTCATTCTATTCTCCGATTACCTGTTCATTTAATTAATCGGCATACTGTAACCATTAGTGAAGAAGCAAATGATGATTTGCTTGATTTGTTTAAAGGATACATTAATTTAATTAAAGTTAAAGTTTAAAGGAATACAGGACATTTGCCTGTTATTTTGATTTCTAAATGTAGAATATTGATTTTTTAAATTCTGATGTTTGTACATAATTATATTATAGTGGTAATAATTATTGTTTAATATTGATTAATATTTGTTTTTTAAATATTAATTATTGGTTTTTTAACATTTTGTTTTTTAACATTTTGTTTTTTAACATTTTGGTAGTTAGTTATTATTTTGGAAAAAACTTTATGAATATTAAAGATGTACTAAAAATAACATGTGATTACGAGATACCAGATACTTGATAAACAGAGATTTAGTCAAGAGGTACTAGATTAACAGATACTCTATTAACAGATACTAGATTAACAGATACAAAACAGAAAAATTTACCAAAAATATACTTATATTTAATAATATTAATAATATTAATAGATGAAGATACATTCTTTACATTCTTAATAATCTTCAATAAGAAAGGATAAGATAAAATTTCCAGTTACTGTTAAATGTGACAATAGTAACATTATTTACATGTGTTCTGAATTAATTAATTTTATGAAAAACTATTTTTTGGAAGCGATATCTTTTCAATAAATTGAAAGAAATCATGTCGAACAAAGAAGGAACTGTTAATTAAAGTGTTACAGATTTTAATATTATACTTACTGAAGGAGGAATGTTAAATGATACTCATATTGATGAATTCGAAAAATTATTGAGAAGAGAATCAAATTCTGCTTTTAGCATGCAAAGCACTTTGTATTTTTATACGCTTGAATTTATTAGTCCGATTGAAAAAGGGAAAAAGCATAATCAAATGCTTTTTAGTGGACCTATCAAGAAAGGTCATTGGATTTGCACTTATTATGATGGAATGAGACTTTATATTTATGATAGTCTTAATGAAGGATGTTTAAATGAAGATCAAAGGAAATATTTAAGTAGATTATATCCTTTTAAACCTCCAGTAGTTTTCACAACTGTTGATCAACAACCAAACAATAGTCTTGCTTGTGGAATATATGCAATAGCATTCGCAACATCGATATTTTTTAATATTATGCCCCACTCTGTCAATTACTATTATTATAACATGAGAAATCATTTAATGTTAATGTTCAAAAACAATCGTTTAAGTAAATTTCCGCCAGTAAGGTCGACTAATATTAGAACTATGACTGTTGAATGTAATTGGGAGTGTCTTCTTAGGAATCGAGCTAGAGAAAAAAGTTTCCAAAATGAAGAAAATAAAATTGTTGACAATAATTTATCATCGTTGAATTCAACCAGCAATGTTTGTAAAAAAATTTTTGTTGATAGTTGTTTAGAAGATTTGCCTTTAATTTCAGCAAATGATGTTAATAATATTTCTATTGATTCAAGCAATGGAATGAAAGATACAAGATTAATAATAACTGAGAAGCAAGGAGAAAAAAGAGCTATGGTTCATTTTCCTGAAGAAGAGGAAAAATATAAAATCATAAAACATAAAAAAAAAGCTGCTTATCAAAAGAAATATCGACAAAAAAAGCGAGAAAATACAGAGTAAAAGTCATTCTATTCTCCGATTACCTGTTCATTTAATTAATCGGCATACTGTAACCATTAGTGAAGAAGCAAATGATGATGCTATAAATGAAGCTTTACAGAAACGGACTATGTTATTAGAATATTTCGATTTAAATAGGCGTGATCCACAAGCTAGACAATATACATATGCAGAAATTCCATGTTATTATGTTTTTAAGAAAGAACGTGGTGAAAATGCATTAAAATGGGTGAAGCGTAAAGGGTCATTTAATGTCATTGGACGGATGTATTCAATTTCGCCCAGTCAATCAGAACTGTTTCATCTTAGATTACTTTTAATAGTAGTTAAAGGCGCTACAAGTTATGATCATCTGCGAACTGTCAACAATATTGTACATGACATTTTTCGTAGTGCATGTTTAGCATTAGGCCTTATTGAAGATGATAGAGAATGGGAACGTGCTTTTACAGAAGGAGAAGTATGGATGATGCCACAACAATTAAGACGTTTATTTGTGCGTATTTTAATTTATTGCCATCCAGTTCATCCAAACGAACTTTGGGAAAAGTTTAAAGAGGCTATGTCTGAAGATTATCAGAAAAATTATCCATCTAATGAAGCTCATAAAAGGGCATATAATGATATAATTAACTTTCTGTTGCATGAAGGATCAAATATTAGCAATTTTCCTGAAATGATACAGTTAAATGAAATAAGTATTGAAACAGAAAATCAAGCGAACAACGAAATGTCATTGCAACAACATAAAGAGATTGGTGAAATGCAATATGTGTCACTGAATTCCAAATAGAAGGATATTGTTGATGAAGTATTAAATGTAGTTATTCAAGATAAAAGAATACCATCTGCTTCATGTTATTACATTGATGGACCAGGTGGATCCGGAAAAACTTTTCTTTATACAACTTTATACCATTTGTTAAGAAGTAAAGAAAAATGTGTTTGTACTATGGCATTTACAGGCATTGCCGCAATATTACTTCCCCGTGCTAAAACTGTACATAAAACATTTGGGATGCCTGTTCCATTGTTATATGATTCTACATCAAATATTAAAAGTCAATCTAAGGAAGCTACATTTTTGAAAGAGGTTGATGTCTTTATTTGGAATGAAGCTCCAATGGCGTCAAGATATGCTATGGAATTAATTGATAGAACATTACGCGATTTTATAAATGTTGATATGCCATTTGATGGAAAAACTATGCTTTTGGGTGGTGATTTTAGATAATTATTGCCTGTTAAAGTTAATGCTACTAGAAGCAATTTAGTTAATTTATCTATTAAATCTAGCACATTATGGAGTCATTTTAAGGTGATATCATTAACAGAAAATATGAGAACTTTACCTGCTGAAAAAGAATTTTCAGAATATTTATTATCAGTTGGAAATGGTACTTTAAATGATAATGATAATAATATACTAGCACCAGAGCAATGTGTAGAAAATGGTGATATCATTAATAAAATATTTGGAGAATTAATTATCAATAATAAATACGATGATTTAGCAAAAGTAGCAATATTGTCTGCTCGAAATGTTGATGTTAATGAAATTAACAACAAGGTACTCGAACTGTTTGATAATAAAAGTGAGCGAATTTATACAAGTGTTGATAGTACCGAAAATTGTGATAATGGAAGTATAAATGATGCTATTTTACCAGAGTATTTGAATACTTTAAATCCATCAAATTTCCCGCCTTATGAATTACGATTAAGAGCCAATTGTATTGTCATGCTACTTCGAAATCTTAGTATTAATGGATGTTTATGTAATGGAACGCGAATGCAGGTATTAGAACTATCAAACAATCTGCTACGTTGTCGTATTTTAACAGGTGATAAGGTTGGAGATATTGTATTTATAAATCGTATTACGCTGTATTGTGAGGATATTTATCATTTTACTTTCAAACGACGGCAATTTCCTATAAAATTAGCATTCGCAATAACAATAAATAAAAGCCAAGGACAAACTTTTGACAAGATTGGTGTAGACCTTCGTAAAAATGTATTTAATCATGGGCAAGTATATGTTGCATTTTCACGAGTTAAATCTTGGGAATCATTAATTATATATTTAGGAAATCAAAGACCTAATTTACTTAGCAAGAATTATGTTTACACTGAATTATTGAAATAAAAGTAAATATTTTTTCTATAAAAATGTCTGAGTCGTTATATATTTTTTTTCTTAAAAAAGGAGTGTGTCTCAGTATGGCTGTCTTTACGCGTAAGACTTTCTTCGACGCTTCTTATTCGTAAATTACGTCATTTTTTTGTAATAAGATTAACACGTAAGATTTCTTTACACGTTTTTTTCTTATCAATTGGTCAAAGACGTTTTAATTTCCTAATTTCAAATAATAGTTCAAACTTCAGATAATTAAGACACTTATTTATACGTATTTTAATGTACTGCCAACCAGTTCATCCAAATGAACTTTGAAAAAAGTTTAAAGATAATATTTCTTAAGATTATTAACGAAATTTTGCATCCCATGAATCTTATAGAAAAGCATATATTGAAATAAATTATTTTCTTCGAAATGACGGAGTACTTACATTTTTTGTATAATATTTACAGAAACCACACTTATATTTCTTTTTTATAGCAAAAGTAGGAACGATTTTAAGAAACAAAAGTAAATTTTTAATTCAATATCCTCTGTTTATGGCTTTCTTTGACAGTAGAGATGTTTTTTTGCTAGCTAAGTGAAAAATAGTTAAAAATTGTTTATTTAGTAACGTTTTTCTTTCATCACTATTTTTTAAAATATAAATTTACTATGGAAGATTTTAAATGTTACAAAATTTAATTAACAAATAGATTACTTTGATTATAAAAAGGTTTTCTATAACTTCATCGTACAAAACTTTTTATAAAATGTGCCATTCTTGAAATATACGCTTTTCTTTATGCAAAGAAAAGTGTTGTTTTTTTTATCAAAAACATAAACTTTAGAAATGATACATTTAAAAACAGATAAAAACAGAACTATAAAATGTGCCATTCTTGAAATATACGCTTTTCTTTAAGCAAAGAAAAGTGTTGTTTTTTTTATCAAAAACATAAACTTTAGAAATGATACATTTAGAAACAGATAAAAACAGAACTAGAATTGTAAAGGTATAAAAAATTGTTTTACGCACAACATAGGCTATTATTTTATTAAATTGAATAATATTTAAAAATTCCTATTATCAGAAACTGTCACTCAAATTGATACCTTAACAAACAAAAGACTGTAATTTAAAGAATAAAAATGCAAGAGAAAAAACGCGCGCGCGGCAGCGCGCGATCGTTCTCGTAATTCACAAAAATAAGAAGCACTTAGTGAACATCGGAGGACCGGCGAGAATAATATCTCGCAATTCAGTAATCGAATGGACAAAACGTCGAATGCTAAAAACATCGAATCGGCATTTAGTCTAATGCTAAAAACATCGAATTCTCAATTCGTCGAATTTTCAAAACGTCGAATTATCAATTCAATCGAATGCTCAAAAAATCGAATTGTCAATACGACGAATGTTCAAAACGTCGAATGATAAAAACGTCGAATGCTAAAAACATCGAATCGTCATTTAGTCGAATGATAAAAACATCGAATCGTCAATTCTTCGAATCCCTGCCGGAATGGTATGGTTGATTGAGGTTCGTATTCGACCCTCTCTCGACCCTCCTTCGACCCTGTTCCAGAAAATTGAAAATACACTATATTTATTGACAATTAATGTAAAAGCAACATTGTCACTAATAAATTAATATTTCTAGAATCGAATAGTGTAATACTGAAGCTAAATTAAGTGTTTTTTTTTAATTAATACATTTTTAAAGTGAAAAATGTTTACCTGTGATTGTATCAATACGTGGTTTTTCGTTAATTTTGTGATAATACGTTTTAAAATGCTTAATATACTGTTATTATTTACAAAGTAAATAATAATAGTGTTTAAATTTGACACTCTATAATATAAGATACAAGTTAATAATTATTTAATTAAATAAATATGTCCTAAATTCTACATGATTGCCATAAAGGTGCGGCCACAACTCACGCTGGTCAATGTCTGCTAGGGTCGCGTTCAAATGTCACTAGCCTGTTTCACTCTTTGACGTCATATAGCTGGAGGGAAAACAAATAGACGACACAATACGATTCTTATGGGAGAAAATATTTTTCAATTTTAATCGAATTTCTCGAAAAATGTAATTAGTATACCTAAAAATTTTATTAAAATTCATCGAAAGAATTCAGTGTTTAAATTTTTGTTGATAAAATTGTTTATGAGAATTAAATTTTAACAAGCATACAATCATCCATAATAAATTATTTTTTTGTATTTATATAATAATTGAATTCTCGTAGAATTTTTACAATACAATTCTTATGGAAGAAAAAAGTTGCAATTTTAAAGACTTTCTATCTACATATAAATGTAATTGAAATGAAATTTTATAAATAATTGTAGTGGAATTAACACTTCACAGGATCTTCAAAATATGCTGAAATGTACGTTTTTGAGGTTAAGAACGTTTGTTTACAACTATTATCTGTATGTATAAAATAGTTGTAAACAAACGTTCTTAACTTTAAAAATATACATTTGTATGAAGTAAAAAGTATTAATTCCACTACAATTATTTTATATAAATCTATAAATAGAAAGTGTTTTAAAATCCATTAAATCTGAAAAACATTTAAAAGAAATTGCAAAATTTTTTCTCCCATAAGAATTGCATTGTGTCGTCCGTTTGTTTTCCTTCATAAGCTAACTGACGTCATACTCGAACTCGAAATACCGCGATTTAGTGAAACAGCCTAAGGCTGTGTCTACATACTTACGTTTCACGCACGTTTTTGCGTTTTCCTTGTTAAGCTGCATCTACATAGTAAAAAAATGGCAAACGCGAAAAATTTTCATGTGTTTTTCTCGCGTTTCTCACTTTTTTTCGCTATGTAGATACAACTTTAAGCTGTATCTACATAGCGAAAAAAATGGCAAACGCGAAGTGCGAGAAAAATATACATGGCAATTTTTCGCGTTTCGTGTCTGGGTTGAGCAGTGAGCGTAACAAGGATATGTCTTTTTTTCTCTCTCATTGTTCAACGTAAAAATGTATAATTCGCTTTAAGGTCTTTCTTCAATAGGCTCCTAAAGGCAGCTACACGTTCCATGGTTTACATTAAATGTAGAGAGAGCTAAAAAGCATATTTCGCAGACGCGCTGCGTAGGTCTATTTTATTTCTTACGATAATACAATTTTGTTGATTCTAATAAAAACTTGGTTCATTTTAATAAATATGTAACATTTATTTGATTATCCTGAAGAAAATTTTTATTTGAAGTTGTTTGTTTCATTTAACCAAATTAGTGTCTTGAATAGAGAATATTATTTAGTTAAATACAATTTGTTCGATACAACACATGAATTTGTTTCATACAACCAAATCATTTTATGTGAATTAAACAAAAATATTTGATTGTCTCAAAAAGTACATGTGTGAATTTAAAAATGCCAGTCTCACTTGCCTATAATCCGCGTTTGCGAAAAATTTATTACCCGTGTGAAGATTTGTTATGGTAGTTTCCTGGGTCTGTAAAGTAGTACTTGATTCTTTATTGTTTCTATAAAGTTTTCTATATTGTGCCTATCGTAATTTGTAACCCTTTAGACAACTAGTTGTTAGACAGTTATAAATGTATAAATACTTTACAGAATAACTAGATTATTTCTAGAATTCTATAGAAAATATTGATCAACCTAGAAAACATGGATTTTAAAATTTATGCTTCCAAATATGACAAATCGTTTTCAAATACGATAGGAATTAAAAGATCGGAACGTTATGTTTTTAAGTGCACATGTAAATAAAAATATTACTTTTTTTTAGTGTTTTTTTTTGCAAAAGATAAAATAAATAACCTTTTATTTTCATATATTAATTTAATTTTCAGTTGTTAAAAAAGTAAATAGGTTATACCTATAAAATAGTTAAAAAGTTAACAAAATGACAAAATGGCGGACACTTTTTTAAAAACACTGCGTTCTTACATTATTTTTTCATATTTGATCCCTTATAAAAATCTTTATTGTTAACAATTGTATCATATTATAGGTATAAGCCCAGTAGAATTTAATAGCCCGTGTGGAAAATGAAAATTGGTCCTAGCCAGGTCCTACCTATTTTGCCCTGTTAATAGCTTGGTCCTTTGGCAGTGTAGGTTGGACCAACAATGGCTGGTGATGCGATTCTAGCCTGGTCCTAACTTGGGAGCCTAGTTAGGACCAGTTTATGGGTCCATTTTAGGACCTAGAAAGGACCATCTCAGACAGTATTTTCTATTTCATTATAATTTTAATTAGTTTATAATATTTGTTAAAGAAATAACCTAAATTATTAATAATAAGTATTAGTTTTAAATAATTATTATTTTTTTCAATTAAATGATGATCAAAAGCGAATTCATAAATAATGTTAGTATATGCAGAGATTAATATATATTCCTCTAATATATACATTAAAAATTATAAAAAATTAGAAATTTGTTAATTAAATTATTTTACAGTATATATAATCTTTAAATTGCATACTTATACAAATACAATGCAGAAAAATCGGAATAAACGCAAACCTAAGAAGCAAATAGAATCTAACGCACGCGGGAATCGAACCTATGACCTACGGACTACGAGACTAACGCCCTAACCACTATGCTACGGAGCCTAACTGAACATCGACGTCTTATTGTCAGTGACTTGTTGACTTGCTTTTGATGATTCAATATAGTATTTATTGACACTAATACACCATAATAAATGAAAAAATAATTTTTGTCCTACATGGGCGATAAACTCGAGTTTCCGTGCATGCATAGCGGGCGGAAAGTAAGCTTTTGCCAGTATTAAATAAATACTACTAATTATTATATTATCACTTTCTATTACTTAAAATCAAATCGGAGTCAATTTTTAAGTAAAATTTTATTGTTAAATTTATCAAAAATATTCGGACTCGCCTTAGGCTTAATAAAAATGTTTCATACACATTTAATAATTAGTGCATATTAATTTTTGAATTTACGGCTGCGTCTTGTTTATCGCGCATTTGGACAAAAAATATCGTGTGCAACTCGGGCGGAAATGTCAATTCTGACCTCGTACGATTCGAACTCGGTCAGGAATTGACAACTTTCCGCCCTTGCCACACAATATACTATTAACAACAACAATAATAATAAAATAATATTCAAATATAAAAATTCAAAAATTAATATTTTTATATTATATCAAGAAAGAAATATCTATACATTTTTGTTAAAAACAGGTTTTTCATTGTTCTCAATCATTTTTAATATTTTTTTAAAATATTCGTCTTTTGGACTTGGAAATTTTTGCTAATTAATTAAGTGGGTGATCCACTTTTTAAAAAAATGTCAAAAAATGTATGTTAAAAACACGTTTCTCATTGTTCTAAATCATTTCAAACATTAATTTTTTGTTGCAAAATTTTTTTTAAATTTTGACTTAGAAATTTTTGCTAATGAAACTAGGAAGCCCAGGTAGGGCCTGGGTTGGACCTGGGTGAGTCAGCCCACATTCAAATTGCAATATCTTCTAGTGTTTAGCACCAACTTAAACGAAGCTTAAAATCAGCGAACGAAATTAAAAATATATTTTACTAATGATAATTATATTGCAGTCTGTATCTGTTTAAATATATAAATAAATGTTACTGTTTTATTAACTTTTGTGACAAATTACTTAGAAATTTGCAGTTTTTTTTCTAATTTCGCGATTATTACACTTGAGTAGTAAAATATGAAGATAATTTATAATTTTAACAATTCAGTTATTTGTTTAAACAAATAAATGTTGTTATTTATTAACTCTTGATACAAAGTATACCTAGAAACTTGCAGTTTTTCCTAATTTTGCAATAAACTAATTTAAAAAGTATGAAATAGAGATATTTTATAATTTTAACAATTCAGCATTTGTTTAAACAAAAAATTGTTGTTATTTATTAACTCTTGAGACAATAAAACGTCTAGACACTTGTAGTCTTTTAAAATTTTGCAATTAACTAATCAGAGTATTTACTTATTGCAAAATTAGAAAAAACTGCTAGTTTCTAGGTTGATTGTGTGAAAAGTTAGTAAATAACAATTATTTGTTTAAACAATTGCTGAATTAATAAATTAATAAATTAACTTTATTTTATAATATTTGTATAATTTTTTGATTTGTCAAACAATATATTGTTTAAACAAATATGATTATCAATAATTTTATAAATATTAATTGAGAATATTTATCAATTTTTACATGTTTTTCATGTATCAATTTTGGCACTTTATTTTCCTAAAAATTTTTCTAAGTCATAACTGGATCTCCTAGTTAGTACCAAGTTAGGACCAGCCTAGGATATATAAAAAAGGGGTTGCCAAGTTAGGTCCAAGCTAGGGCCAATAATAATTTTAGGCATAGCATGGTGATTTCTACACGGGAATAATAAAAAAAAATTTTAGTAAAAAAGTAAATTTTTCAACTTTAATTGTAATTAATTCTATAAATTTCAATAGAATATATACTTTATATACATGAATCGATTCGTCAGGATGCAATGAATAAGATTTTTGATTTATTTTTCAATAAATAATAAAATTTTATTGTACAGCAACAAGATTTAAAAAAAATGAATTTTTTTAAAAGTGCAATTTTTTTTGCCTATAATTGGTTTTAATTCTATTAATCAAAATACAATATATACTTTATATACACTGGAGCTTCACTTATTTTCAGTCTCACTTATTTGTAGTCGCACTTATTTTCACCATTTCCAGTCTCACTTATTTTCAGTTAAAAGGTTCTCCGTGCGTTCTCATTCGTTGATGTTAAAGAATCCACCAATCAAATCAACTCGAATGTTACGTTTCAGAATGAAAATAAGTGCGACTTTGCCTTTCAGTTTGTTTGGACTTAGTGAAAATAAGTGAAGCTCCGGTGTATACCAATCGATCCATCTTGGTGCAAAGAATAAGATTTTAGAAATACCCGTGTGGAAAAAGCCCCCATCAAGCCCACACGACGTGAGGGCCCCCGGCGGGGGCCGACGAGGGCTGATCCATGTGGGCAAATCCATGAGGGCCACGCCGAGGGCCCGCATGGATTGCCGACATCATTGACTTGCAAAAATTTCTAATTGTAAGTCCAAACCTCAAATAATTTTTTATTACTTCAAAATTAATGTTTAGAATGATTATAAACAATGAAAAACACATATTTCACATAAAATTATTTACATTTTTTTGAAAATATTGAACTCACATGAGGGCAAATCCATGAGGGCCACGCCGAGGGCCCGCATGGATCGCCGACATCATTGACTTGCAAAAATTTCTAATTGTAAGTCCAAACCTCAAATAATTTTTTATTACTTCAAAATTAATGTTTAGAATGATTATAAACAATGAAAAACACATATTTCACATAAAATTATTTACATTTTTTTGAAAATATTGAACTCACATGGGGGCAAATCCTTGAGGGCCCACACGAGGGGCCCACATGGATCGCCCACATCATTGACTTGCAAAAATTTCTAAGTCCAAACAAAAAATATTTTTTTACATAACAAAAATTAATGATTATAATGATTTTAAACAATGAAAAACACGTTTTTTGTTATGGTGTATTAGTGTCAACAATGTTTTATTGAATCATCAAAAGCAAGTCAGGAAGTCACCCACAATAAAAAAATAATTTTCAAGTAGGTCCCGTAGCACAGTGGTAAAGCGTTTGTCTGATAGTCCGTAGGTTGTAGGTTCTATTATACCCGCGTGCGTCAGATTCTTTTTTTTTTTGGTCACGATTTAATTAAAAAAAGTAAAAATCGTTAAATAACAATGTTACTTATTAATAATTGAACTTGTTTATTATTAATAAATAATTAATTTATTAAGTTAATTTTGAAAAATAAAGATGAGGGTAAGTCGAGGGCAAACGCGAGGGCCACGCCGGGGGCCGACGAGGGCGCTCGCGTGGATCGCCCATGCGGGCGCCCTCATCGATCAGCATGTCGTTTCCATGAGGGGCCTCGCCTGGATCACCCACGTGGGCCCCTCATGGATGTGGGCGATCCATGCGGGCCCCCGGCGTGGGCCAACACCACTTTTCCACACGGGTAAATGAGAAAGATTTTCTTATACAGCAACATAATTTTGCGGAAAGAACTCATTTTTTGATAAAAATTCGAATTTTTCAGCTTTAATTGTGATTAACTCTATAAATTCTTATACAATTTATACTTTGAATATACCAATCGATTCGTCTTGATGCAAGGAATAAGATTTTTTATATATTCACTTTAATAACCAACCTTAAAAAAATTTAAAAAAAAAAAATTTTTTTTAGAAAAAAGTAAAAAAAAATCAGGTTTTTGTCACCCGAAATTAATCCGGAAAAATCCGAACTCTTTACGGTTTGTGAACAACTAGTGAATCCGGAGTTGGTCCGATGAAGTCCGAAGTTAATATCAGTTAATTTTAACTATAGTGAATCCGGAATTAGTCCGAAGCAATAAAAAATTAGTCCGGACAATTTAGTGAATGTTAATAAAAAAATAATCATACAAGTTACACATATTAATTATTATTACTTTATGGTATACATTCAACATATTTTTTGATTTACCTGTCGCAATTTTATTTACATTAACTTAAAATTTCTAACGCTTGGGGATTCGAACCTACACCTATCTAACATTATATCGCACCGAAATCGAATACACTAACCACTATACCACGCTCGCATGGGAGTTAAAATTCATAATAGAATTTATCAAGTGCCACGAAAAGAAATGACAAGAAACTAACACATCAGTGTTAATTATAATATTAAAAAAGATAACTATTAATACTAGTGTAAAATCAAATTGACTGTAAAAGTACTCAGGTGTGATTTTTTGGTTGGCCCATAGTTGGGCCAACTTTTACAAAGTCGGTCCAACTTCTTGTGCCAGAGGTTGGGCCAACCATACAGATGATAACTGTTCGCCGTCTAATGGCGACGACGGTTGGCCCGACAACTCATAAGGAAGTTGGTCCAACTTAAAATGCATATGTTGTGCCAACTATACATTTCAATGGTTGGTCCAAAGACTGACGCCAAAGTTGCATCACAACTTTAGATGCGTAAGTTGGGCCAACCACAATTTTCAAAGTTTGGCCAACTTCAACAGCCAAAGGTAAAAAATTATTAAAAAACTACATTATTTAAACAATTAACACGTTATTATTAGCGGGAACATCAGATATAACCTTTACCTATTATTATTAAACACAATCTCATACATACATTTTCGAAAATATCTATCGCTCGCTGGGATCGAACCCCTAACCTAACGCACCGAAGACTTATACACTGACCACTTCGCTACGCTCACATGGGAGTACATACCGTTAAATGTATATTAAAGCTGCAACAGTCGGGCCAACCGTGGCCCAGAGTTCGGCCGACAAAAATAATGTAAGTCAATTAAACTACGTTTCACACAGTTTTGCCAACTGTCGGGCCAACCGTGGCCCAGAGTTCGGCCGACCATGAAAATTTAAGTCAATTTAACTGCGTTTCTTAAGTTTTGCCTACTGTTGGGCCAACCGTGGCCCAGAGTTCGGCCGACCGAAACTGAAAGTCTTTTAAACTACGTTTGGATGAGTTGTGCCAACCTTTGTCGCCAAAGTTGGCCCGACGGTTGGTTAAACTCTGCACGTAATGGTTGGCTTGCAAAGTCGGGCCAACTGTGGGCACTAGTACTTGCCAAAGTTGGGCAAACTCTGGCAACCAAAACTTCGCTTGCCAAAGTTAGGCCAACCTTCAAACTCTGGCGGCCAACCTAAATTCGCCCCTGGGTAAATATTTTATTTACCATAAGTAAATACCCTGAATAAAAAGTCGCACCGATTTCGAACTAATCCGGAATTTATCCGGAATTTGTCCGCAACAATACGGTTTATTGTGGAGTTTTTCAACCTGAATTCAGTTTAAAATCAATACCGTTTTTTACAACTATTAAATTCGTAATTAGTCGGGTTTAGTCCGAAGTTAGTCAGATCATATGCAACTAGTAAATGCAGAAGTAATCCGGTTGGTTTAACCAGTGAATCCGCAGCTAATCCGAAATAGTCTGGGGGCCTTTCAAAAAATACGTAACGCTTTTTGGGGAGAGGGGGGGGTCAAGCTATTTGTTACAGTCAGCACAAAAAATGGCGCTAATGTATACAACATTGCGTTACATGGGGGGAGGGGGTTTTTTAAATTTTCGAAAAATAGCGTTACGTATTTTTTGAACAGCCCCCTGCTTATGGTCAGGCTTTTGTCGCTCGGAATTAGTCCGGATAAATTCAAACTCAATGCGGTTTGTGTATAATTAGTGAATCCGGAATTAGTCCGATCTATTCCGAAGTTAGTCTGATAATATGCAACTTGCAAATGTGAAATTATTACGATTAAATTAGGAATTAATCTGGTTTTGGTAAGGTTTTTGTCATACGCAATTATAATATTATAGTTTGAATTTATCTGCATTTAATACCAATTGTTTTTAATGTAAAAATTCAATATTATACCAAAATCATTCCGGATTAAGTCTTCGAATTAGATTGAATATGGATTGTTTCGGACCGTCTGTGGATTTTATATATTTACAAATTTTATATTATTATAAGACTTATTTTCGGTCTGGGTTGTTTTAATCGAATATTATTCGGATTGCCGCTAACTATTACCGGATTCTTTGCATACAGATTTTTGATTATTCTATTTTGGATTATACTTGCTTCGTATTAAATCTTTTAACTGGATTAAATTCGGATTATTGCGGACTGATTTCGTATTCTTTACATATTGATTTCGGATTATTCCGCATTTATTTTAGATGAGTTTTTTAACGGACATAATTTTGGATTGTTGCGTAATAATTACGGACTTAATTCATAGACATTTAAGGTTACTCCAGACTGATTTAGGATTCACAATTTCACTCGGATTGATGTTAGATTAATGCGGATAATTTTCGTACAATTGTTGGACTAATCCGCACTAATATACTCGGATTTAATCTGGATTAGTCCGAACTTTTTAGCAGGGATGTATGATTCGGGTGGCCGTTTATTACCGGATTCTTAGCATACATATTTCGGATTATTTCGTACTTGTTTCGGAATAGGATTTTGTCACACTTAATTTCAAATTGTTGAGGACTAATACCGGATTTCTAGCTTACAGAGTTCGGATTGCTCTGGACATTTTGCGGATTAGATTTTTTTAACTATATTAAATTCGGATTGTTGCGGACTGATTCCGTATTATTTACATATTGATTTCGGATTATTCCGTACTTATTTTAGAAGAATTCTTCACCGGTCATAAATTTGGATTGTTGCGGACTAAATTCGTAGACATTCAGGATTACTTCGGAGTGTTTTCGGATTCAGGTTTATATTCGTATTGATATTAGACTAGCGCGGATCATTTTCGGACCTTTTACGTACAATTTTCGGACTACTCTGTACTAATCTGTCCGTATTTAATCCGGAATTAGTCCGAAATTTTTACTAGGGTTTTTATCCAAAAATAAAAAAAGTTTATACCTTGTAAACGAATCGATGAAAAAATTTGGAAAAAATCATGAACACTTTTCTTTAAAGAGTACAAGAAGGCAAGGAAATTTCAGCCAAAAAAATGTCAATTTTTTTGATATGTTGAGTTGGCCTGTACCACCCATATATACATACACTAATTAAATCAGCTGCAAACTTATCGCTACCCTAACATGGACTTTCAAATGCTGATTAGAATTAAAAAAGAAGTCACGTGTCTACGGATCGTTATTTTCTTCCCTAGTAAAAATTTCGGACTAATCGCGGATGAGTCCGAAAATGATCCGCGTTAGTATGATATCAATCCGAACGAAAACCTCAATCCGAAAACACTCTGGAATAATCTCTAATGTCTACGAATTCAGTCCGTAATTAGTCCGCAACAATCCGAATTTATGACCGGTGAAGAATTCTTCTGAAAAAAGTACGGAATTATTGTAAATCAAGAAGTTAAGAATACGGAATCAGTCATCAACAATCCGAGTTTAATCTAGATAAAAAAACCTACTCTTAATACAAAGATTTTTCTAACAGTGTATGCTACTTTGCTCGAAAAGATATTTGATCGAAAAGTCATTTGATCGAATAGACATTTGCTCGAAAAGACATTTGCTCGAAAAGACATTTGATCGAATAGACATTTGATCGAAAAGACATTTGATCGAATGGACATTTGCTCGAAAAGACATTTGATCGAATAGACATTTGATCGAAAAGTCATTTGATCGAATAGACATTTGCTCGAAAGGACATTTGATCGAATAGACATTTGATCGAATGGACATTTGCTCGAAATGACATTTGATCGAAAGGACATTTGATCGAATGGACATTTGATCGAATAAACATTTGCTCGAAAAGACATTTGATCGAAACGACATTCGATCGAATAGACATTTGATCGAATGGACATTTGCTCGAATGGACATTTGCTCGAAAAGACATTTGATCGAATAGACATTTGATCGAAAAGACATTTGATCGAATAGACATTTGATCGAAAAGTCATTTGATCGAATGGACATTTGCTCGAAAAGACATTCACTCTAATGTGATGGTCAACATTACTACTAGTAGCACCATCTATTAAGTAAAGCTGAAACTCTAGAAACAGTTACCTTCCATAGTATTTCAAGCTGTGAATATATGTAGAATAAAGAAGGGAAACTCTTATGCCAAAAAAGATTTGATCGAATGTCTTTTCGAGCAAATGTCTATTCGATCGAATGTCTTTTCGAGCAAATGTCCATTCGATCAAATGTCTTTTCGAGCAAATGTCAATTTGATCGAATGTCTTTTCGAGCAAATGTCTATTCGATCGAATGTCTTTTCGAGCAAATGTCCATTCGATCAAATGTCTTTTCGAGCAAATGTCAATTCGATCAAATGACTTTTCGATCAAATGTCTATTCGATCAAATGTCTTTTCGAACAAATGTCTATTCGATCGAATGTCGTTTCGATCAAATGACATTTCGATCAAATGTCTTTTCGATCAAATGTCTATTCGATCGAATGTCGTTTCGATCAAATGTCTATTCGAGCAAATGTCTATTCGAGCAAATGTCTTTTCGAGCAAATGTCTATTCGATCAAATGTCCATTCGATCAAATGTCTATTCGATCAAATGTCCTTTCGAGCAAATGTCTATTCGATCAAATGACTTTTCGATCAAATGTCTATTCGATCAAATGTCTTTTCGAGCAAATGTCCATTCGATCAAATGTCTTTTCGATCAAATGTCTATTCGATCAAATGACTTTTCGATCAAATATCCTTTCGAGCAAATGTCCATTCGATCAAATGTCTATTCGATCGAATGTCTATTCGATCAAATGCCGTTCGATCAAATGTCCATTCGAGCAAATGTCTTTTGGGAAGAATTACTGCGCCTCACCCCCTAACTATTTTTAATATTTATTTTAATTTTTAAAATCGTGTTTTCTTAATATGATGGCATAGTAATGAGTTAGAGTAAATTATAACAGGAGATATTAAAAAAGAGAACTAATAGAGAATTCTACTTTACGGACATGATTATATAGTGTCAACTTTTTCAAGTTTGACACTTCTCATAGTGAATTTGACCATTATTTTTTGAAAGTGTCAAAAGTATTATTGGGCCCCTTTTTACCTGCAGTTGACATAAATGTTGACATAATGTAAGGGACATTCTAACCTGGCCGTTTATAACCTGAAAGCAAAAGAAAATGCCAAATTACCTAAAGATTTCGACGTAAAATAATAGACGTTTGTGGGCCTCATTTTTACCCGTAAGTCAAAACTGACCTTACAATTGACCTAAATTTTGAGAAAACACTAGGTCAGAGAAAATTTTCTTGTCAATTTTTGACGTGTAGGTCAAAACTGCCCTTAAAATTGACCTACATTTTGAGAGAATATCAGATTAGAGGGAGATTTCTGATCAAATTTTAACTTGTAGGAAAAAACTGCCATTAAAATTAAAGTACATTTTGAGGACAGAAAATTAATTTTAATAGAATTTTTAAAAATAGATGTCAATTTATAATATCTTTTATTGTTTAAAACTTAATATTGAAATTTAGGTCAATCTTCTTTTAACCAATAGGTCGAAAATTCCATCAAATTTTAATATAAGGGAACGACCTCTTAAAGAATCCTAATTAATTTGTTTTTTTCATGTGTAGGTTAAAAAATATGTCAAATTTGACCTGAATTTTGAGGAAAGATCAGGTCAGAGGAAGTTTTTTCTACAATTTTTGCGATGTAGATGAAAACTGCCCTTAAAATTGACCTAAATTATGAGGGTAGAGGGAATTATTCGTCAATTTTTTCCGGTAAGGTCAAAACTGCCCTTAAAATTGACCTACATTTAGAGGGTTAAGGGAATGGTTTATCAATTTTTTACCTGTAGGTTAAAACTGCCCTTTAAATTGCCCTCAAAATTCAAATTTTGAGAGCAGAGGGAATTGTTTGTCAATTTTTGACCTGTAGATTAAAACTGCCCTTAAAATTGACCTACAGTTTGAGGTCAGAGGGAATTATTTGTGAATTTTGACGTTTAGGTCAAAACTGCTCTTAAAATTGACCTACATTTTGAAGGCAGAGGGAGTTGTTTGTCAATTTTTTATCTGTAGGTTAAAGCTGCCCTTTAAATTGACCTAAATTTTAAGTGCAAAGGGATTAGTTTGTAAATTTTCGACCTTTAGGTTAAATCTGCATTTAAAATTCACATAAATTTTACGGGCAGAGGGAATTGTTTGTCAATTTTTAACGTCAATTTTAATTTTTTTAATTTTTTTTTCAGGTCAAAACTGACCTGAAATTAAACTAAATTTTGAAGGTAGAGCGATAAGTTTGTCAATTTTTGACTTTAAGTCATAACTACTCTTAAAATTTACTTAAATTTTGATGGCAAAGCGGTTAATTTGTCAATTTTTTACCTGTAGGTTGAATCTGCCCTTAAAATTAACCTAAATTTTGACTTGTAGGTTAAAACTGCTCTTAAAATTGACCTGGATTTAGGTCAAATATAACTTGTTTCTGACGATGGACCTACCTTGACAGTGGGCCAACCTTGACTATGTTCTCCCTACTATAAGGGTCACTTAAAACTTTCTGAAACAGCGGCGGCGGCGATATGATTTTATATTAATAGGGATAGATAGTAAAGATTTTCTTCTTCAAAATACTAGAAACATTTTTCACCTTCTAAAGAATAACCATTTTTATAAATTTGTTTAAATAAGGGGGATCATTTTGCACTTTAAAAAACCATTATTTTAAACATAGTAATGCGTATAACTGTTGTACAAAAATTAAGTCAATTTTAAAAATTATTATATATCAGAAATAAAAAGTCTTTGTTTGGATATTGCTTTCTCGTAATGATCTAAGATTTATTGGGTTTTAAGATCTTTTATGCAACATAAAATCTAAAGAAAATATTGAACATTTAGATAAACCTCTAAACCAAGTAGAATCATTGTAACACATTCTTTGAAAGAACAGGTTTAGCAGCACTCAACTTTTTAGTACATAAAACACCACACTTAAAACTTATTCTAACATTGCCAAAAATTCGTAATCGAGGTTAAATTTTCAATCATATATTGTATCCTTTAGGACAAAAAGTTCACGATCAAACTCATTTTTTTTAATGCAGTAAAAACATAATTGTCAACGACACTGAATTACTCTTTATTAGTATTAGATAACCGGAAGAACTTTACTCAAACTTATTTACGTAAATTGCACTAAACCTAATTATTTGAACTTTAAAGGAAAAATCACAGATGTAGTATTTCTTCTACTGTATGAACGAGGTTGACTCAAACGTACACTCTAACAGAGTGTACATTACACACTTTACGTTCAGTAAGAGAATAAATATTTAAAATTATTTATTCTAATATTGCAAAAAAAATATTAAACTAATTTCGCGTGATATTTCTTAAATGATATTTAGATAACAGCATGATGTAGTAAATATTACAGTAAACAAAGCTAAATTATATAAATAAACCAACCAATAAATGTTAGATGTACTATAAAACAAGCCAAAGGAGGCAATATCTACTTAAAAATCAGCCAATAGAGATAACATAACGAGATTGTCAAAATAATCCAACTAATAAAGGTGAGATATAGTACGAACCCAGCTAACAAAAACATGATCTACTTAAAAATTTAACAGGAATTACAAGATCTATTTAACAACCTTTTTGATTAAAGTAGAGGGTACACTATATCTAATCATCAAAGACAAGATATAATAATTAAACCAAAAAACATGACAACATATGAGAAATAATCTAAATAATAAAGGTAAGATCTATTATAAATTAATCAACAATAGTCTGACGTTTATAACAACCCAATCAATTAAAGTTGGAAATAAATTTTATAAACCCAAAGAACGAAGGTAAGATAATAAGAAACCAGTAGACTCAGAGAGATTTTAAAAATAATCCAACCAATGAAGGTGAGATTTAAATAAAAATCCAGCCAACAAAGGCAAGATTTAATTAAAAATCAATCCATAGTAACCAGATGTATATAACAGTTAACGATATGCCGAGATGTAGGAAATACTACAACCAATACAAGTGAGATTTAGTAAAAAAACCAGCCAACGAAGGCAAGATCTACTTAAAAATTAATTTGCAAGGTTAAGATTAGATTTAATTCAATCAGTTTCCCAGCAGTTGCTCAGGTGCACCGCAACAGTACCTTTCTTTGCTTCAATTATGATTCCTGGCGCTAAAATGTCGTGGTATGAAATAAATATACTGTTTCTTGTGGCTCTGACAAATCGCATGTACTCTGTATTGTACGCTCCTCCTAGATCCTCAAATTGTTCTCCGATAAAACCTGCAATTGTTTCTTGGTTTTGTTCACAGGATATTATTTTTTTTATAACCATAAATTTCTTGTCCCGGCTGCAGGCGATGTGATCACAATACTTATAATTATTTTCAGTCTTTATTGCATAATCAGTACTGTGTACAATTGCTTTACTGAATAAACTGATCCTAGTATTACGCTCTATTCTGACTCCTGCATTGCTTAGGATGTAAATTTCTTCTAGAGTTGCACGCCGAGTTCGCATTGGTCTTCCTTTTCCAACAAAAAAATGTCCTTCTGTCATTCCTGGTAAGACCCGCACAGTTTTTTTTCCCAAAAGATCTTCTATTGTCTTACGTGTTTTGACGCATATTTCTTCCTCTTCTGCAGTACGGAGAATGAATTTCTTCATGAAGAAACGCGTTACAATTTGTTCGGCTCGATGATTTGGGCTATTAGCTGACTCTGCAAATGGTCTGTTCATCGACTCAAAAGGTAAAGTTGAGAATACCCACGCAGGTCCCCAATTTTCCGTTGATGTAGCTGCATGCTTGTTTAGGTGAACGTTGAACCGCATGTTGACTTCTCCGTAGTGTGTTTCATTTTCTGCGACAAATTCATCCAAGTATGTTTTTGCTTTAGCCAAGTCTTCGGTAGTAATGGATGCACTGTTTAAAATGAAAATCGCTTCGGCGTATTTAGCCATATGGCTGAAGAAAGGTTCGGGCAAGATGTCATCAAGACAAGGCAACATGAAATAGAGAAGATAATTTCGCCATTCCGAAGCTTTCCAGGTTTGTGATGTGTTTATACTGCGAGGTTTTCGTGAGATTCTTGAGGGAGTTTTAATTTCTGTCAAAATATTGTCCACTTCTTTCTTATTCTCTTTTTTGCCCATATACCAAGGTTTTCCAAAATTTGTCATGTGCATCTCACTAAATTTCTTAGTGTTTCCTAAGTAATCCTTGTGGGCAATGTCTACGACTTGATTTTTAATAAGATCAAATTGTCGAAGACTTATTAATGGCGAACAGCCAAGGACACCTCTGGATTCTACACCAGTTCTCATAACATTTCTTATGTCACATTCCATTGATTCCATCGTACGCAAATCTGCTGGCTCAACGTTAAAAATCCATCGTCTGTCGATGCTCTTTCCTTTCAGAAAACATAATGGACAACCGAATTCTCCGTTGTACAATTTCACCCTCAAGATCATTGGCTTGCAAGCTGAGTCAGCTGTAAAGATAACTACAATGAACTTGCTGACAATCTCTTGCCCTGCAGTTGGTTGCCAACGAATCCCGATATCGTACAGTTCATTCAAGTTGTCCATTATTGATTCCATTAAAGCTCCTATATTAGGTTTCTCTTTTCCTATCCATATACCTGCTAAAAACATATGTCTCTTTCTTGCATGAGGTGATAACTCATTGAGTTGCAAGAGAAATGGATAGCATGTTGCTTTGGAAGATTTTGCTAATCTTAATCCATCAATCCACAGAGTTAATGAAAAATTATTAGGGTTTCTTAAAAATCCATTTTCAGATAAGCGTTTGTATTCGTATCCATCATAAATATCTTCCATTGCATTGATATCTATTTTTCTTCTTCTCTCTTTATAAAGTAATGATTCAGCAGCATTGGGAGAATCTAAAAATTCTTTTATTTGTGGAATTACATCAACTTGTATAAATGTCCCGACGAAAGTTTCTTTTTTTTGAGGTCCGCAAGCCCCACAACTACATGCCACAGTGACTTTTTTCCCATTCCCGATATGTTTATAACATTTCTCACAATATAAACTATATTTCAAATTGGAATCATCTCTTCCTAGCATTCTCCATAAGGCTGCTTTACTTGTGGGGATATTTATATTTACATACGTTTCTTTTAATAGTTGTAACCGCATAATGAGCTGTTCGTATGGGTTATTGAAACGCACTGCATATGTTAATTCCAAGAGCAGGTGATCCATCGCTGATAGTTCACCACGGTCTCTTAACGGTCCTCGCATACCATCCCTTCCTTGGATTCCTTGAAACATTGGGCGTTGTGCCCTTTCGTCTCCAATGTCTTCTGCTTCTGATTCACTGGTTTCTAATTCTGATTCACTATTACTTCTTTCACTATCATTAGAATCAGTACCTTCATCACCATCTTCATTATTATTATCATCACTGCTACTGCTATATTGTTCATCAACCACAGGGTTTTCTAATTCTTCGTTCCCGTATTCTTCTTCTGATCTTTCTTCTTCACCGTTTTCAAAAGATTCTTCGCTTTCACTATTAGTCTCCTCTACTCCTTCCATCTCCTGTCCATCTTCTGCTTCAAAACTATTATGCAATTCCTCATCTGTTAATTCTCCGTCAGAGATTTCATCGTCATGACTAACATGTTCTTCTAAATCTTCCATATCTTCATCACCTTCAACGCTGTTAGATATTTCTTCTTCTGTTTCTACCGATGACACGCCGTTCTCTTCTAGTACATCACTTAATTCATCTCTTTCTCTCTCATTTTCATTTAAATTTATTGATACTCGAGGGTTTGGACTGCTGTTCCTTTGAACATTATTTTCTACTACTATACTTTCACTCTCTCTAACATTCTCATCATTCAAACCTGACAGCCGTTTAGAACAACAAGCATGCAAAGTCTGTACATTATTTTCAACTGATATACTTTCACTCTCTCTCTCATTCTTATCATTCAAACTTGAAAACTGATTAGAACTACTCGCTTGCGTAGTCTCGCTTTCCAATTTTTCTTCCATCCTTTTTCTGTCCCTGAATCTGCAAAAAATATACGCACATAGAGCAAATATTAAAAAAAATTTAACTGGTCAAATGAAAGATTCTAGTATTTCATCAATCAAAAGAAGTTTACAGCAATGTAAAAATAAATTTGACATGTACGATTAATTGTCAGCTTATACTAAAAGTATAATGGAGAAACTGTAAATATATATGTATATGTAAGGTTTCTGAAAATGGTAGTTATTGTAATTTTTATCACAGACTTACTATAAACTTATATTGTAGCCTCATTTTAAGCTTTTTATAATCTTATAAAATTACAGTGTTAGCTTTAACACAATAATTAAAGTCAGTATATATCGAAAGGTTACATTGTAACCTAGTGTCAACAAAAAACATTTACGTTCTAGGAACGTTTCTCAATCGTGAATTCCTTTTTGCTTACGGAGTAATCGAACAGACTTTACATCTGGATCCTAGCAGCACATCCCAACAGCATTGTATATGCTGAAATTTTAATCTTCTGAAAATTGCTTATTTTTATGTAAGAAGCCATTTTAAAAAAATTGCAAGAGGATACAAGGCGCAGAAAGCAGTACTTTTAATTTTTTGTTACGGATTTTCCAGAAATCCTAGAATATAAAATAAATCATTATTGAAAAAAAATAAAAATCACTTTTGCAAATTTTTTTACCGACTTCTAACACTAAAATAAATAATTAGCAAAAGAAAAAAGATTGCTTTCGAGGCTGGAAATTATAATTTAATTTAAATACCGGAATTTTTAGAAAATCGGTGAAAAAAACAAAATTACTGCTTTCCCCGCCTTGGATCCTTTTGCGATTTTTTAATGGCTTTTGTTATTAAAATAAAGTATTACCAAGTGAAAAACAGCTTCCGAGGCGTGAAAAATTGTTTTAGTTAAATTTCAGGGAATTTTGGAAAATCCGAGACAAAAAATCTATATCACTGCTTTGCTCGACTTGGATCCTTTCGAAATTCTTTTTAAAAGTCTTTTAACATTAAAATAAGTAATTAGTAAAAGTTAGAATTTTAGTTGAAACAACGTTGGTAATTACAGTTTAATCAAATCTGTGATGTCCACTCGTAAATTGGACAAAGTTTGATGAAAATTTTTTCTACAACTTGAAACAGATCAATTAAAATATTATAAAAACATGCCTCTACTGAACTCAAGTATTAAACGATAAATACATGTAATTATTTCATGAAATCCCTCAAACATTTTTTAAGCTCATATAAATGTATTAAAATTCAAACTCAAAAGATTTAAATAATAATTTTTTCAAATATTTTAATGGCCATTCTTATGTTTTTAAAAATTGTTAGTATTCATCCGAAAAAATGATATATATATTGTCGGGATGTTTCTATAATATCCTAGGATATCTAGTAATATGAGCAGAGATGTTAAAAATGGGTCTCAAAACCTATTTAAAATGCTAAATACTAAATAGTATCACAAAAAGTATTTCAAATATAAAATATAAAATAGTTTTCAAAAAGTTATTTCAAATGCAAAATAGAAAATACGCATTTTCAAAATGGTTTTACAAAATAAAATGCTTTTTTTAAATGAACTTTATTTTTACGTAACTTTTTGACTTTTGCATAAAATAAGATTGTATCCCTTATGAAACTGTTTTATATATTATTCTATTAATTTGACTTTATACAATAAACTACTTTTTTTAAAAAATTGTAAGAAAACTTTGTCAGCAATTAAATAAAATATCTCATTTTCGAATGCTTGATGTGAAATCCTATGTAAATATTGAAACTTTGAACCGGAAAATTTCCGTTTTTAGTAGGGGAGAGTCTCCAGTTGTGAGACAGTCAATTTTTTTTAACATGCAATATTAAAAAGCCGATTGGTTTATATGAAAACATTTCTTTTTATATGAGCCAACTTTTTCGTGTACGCCGAAGCGGATATATAAACTGTTTCTGTTAAATACCAACACTGTGTGTGATAATCGACTAAAAAGCGTTTTTTCAATAAATGCAAAGTACTTTTTTCCCATGTTAATTAATTGGAAAAGGTAAATGTAATGCATTTTCTTTTAGTGTTTTCCTTATATTTTGTGATGCAATATTGCATTGTTCCAATCTACGGTTGAAAATAATTTAATTTTCCTTTTTCAAAATAGCGCCAATTTCTGGGTGTGAGACACAGCATATCACCAGTTGTGAGACGGTGTCAACACCCATCTGGGCAGCATAAAAAATACGACTTTGCAAGCATGTCAAGTGGAAGAAAGTCAATTGATTCAGAAGAAATCAATTTTAATGCTCTTGTTGAAGCTATTAAATTGTGTTTATTTGATAGTCATATTTTGGCGAATAAATATTATTATTTAGTATATAATAATATATATTATTAATATATTTAATATTTTCTACTAAACATAACGTTTTATGTCAAACTTATTAAATTTTAGCAATTTTTAATTAGTGTCTCACAACTGGAGACATTTTTTTTTCTGAAAAAAGCGATGTGCTCGGAAAATGTATCGTAAAATTTTTTGAGTTCATCGAAACACTATACTTTCTTTTAATAAAAGTTGCGTATTTCTGTTACCTTTTGAACGGTGTATTTTATTTACAATTTCGTCTACCCGTTTACAATTTAGGGGTCAAAAATGAAACCCGTCTTACAACTGGAGACTCTCCCCTATGTAAAAATGAATATTTTCCCATAAAGTTTGGTAAAATTTAAAAGAAAATGAATTAGCCGAAGAATCTCCTTAAGGTACTACTACACTTTAGAAGGCTCTTAAAAGAATAAAGTAAAAAATTTTTTTTCTTAGGTCTTTTATTATAAATATGAAAAAAACTTTTTTGCCTATATTAGTACATATTTGGAGAATAAAAATAATGGTTTGTTTTTAATTTTTATTTAATATCATAATCTGCAGACAGCATTCAGATCGAAACTCCAAAAAGTTAGTTGTCCAATTGCGGACAGTTTATCTCAAGATTGACAAATCGGAAACAAAAAATCCAAATTGCTTTTTAAAAAGGAAGGTGTCTTGCATAGAAATCTACCACCAATAATGAAAAATCGACTAAAATAAAAAAAAGCAGATGTTTAAATAATTTTTGTCAAAATACACTATGTTTTTCAGTATTTTTCTAGTCTGCAAAAATGTTTTTTTGAATTTTTTGAACATTTTCTGGTAAATTCTCACACAGGACATGCTAACAAACAAAACGAGTTATCATTTATTAAAATCGGTTCAGTAGATTCAGAGATAAACTGTCCGCAATTTGAGAAAACGTTATTTTGAGAAAAACGCGTTTAAACTTATATATGTATCGTTAGAGGCCATCTATAAATTACCTAAAATTCTTTTGCAAATTGAAACCCCACCATTTTTTTTATTTCAGACACTGTTACATACATTAGCACCAATGTTTCTTCTGGTCGTAACAAAAAGCTGGACCCCACCATCCCCTTAAAGACTTACTTAATTTGTCAATGACTTTTTTTATTAATTGAATATTTTTTGAAAAATTTACTTTTATTTTTTACAATTGATTATAAATACCACTGTGTGACAAAATAAAAAAAGTTGCCAGCACTTTTATAGAGACCTAGTACAAGTCGTAGGTCTAGTAAAACTATGAACAATGATGTGTGAGAAATTCCCCCAACACCCCCAAAATTTAATTTTAGGGACAAAAAACCGTTTTTTGTGTTTTTATGTAGAGAATTATACGTAACTTCCGTAATTTTCAACCGATTTTCAAAATTGTTCTTTTGTTTGAAAGGGGAAAAGCACACCTTTTCAACCGTGTCTTGCTCGTTTAGTCAAAATAAAAATTGACAAAACCGCGGTTGAAAATATTTGCGATTTAACGATTTTCATTACATTTTTTCAACTTTAACGAGCTTTTTAGAATAATATTCGAATTTACACATTTTTTTCATGATAATTTCTTAAAAGTATACTTAATTCTGCGTAAAATGAGCATTTTTTGAAAAAAATTTAATACAAATTAAGGGAGATAGGTGAATTTTAAGATTTTAAAATTTTTTCGCTAAATCTACAAATATTTCAATTTTGTTGTGGAATTTACATCAGGGCACTTTAAATTTTGTATTCAGTAAATTTAATTGATTAACTAAAACGGCATGCATGTCAAACTTGTTTTTGATAGATTTAAATAAAGACAGAGTCCGTATTTAGAGGGGGTCCGGTTAAATTTTAACTTTTCTATAATTTATATTGTTTAAGTGTGTCAATGTTTTTCAAACATTATTTAGGATTCAAATCTATTCTATGTTATCAAAATTAATAAAATTGTTCAGTATTGCAAAAAAAGCATATGAAAAGTTCGACAATAAAAAATAATTAAAAAATGTGGTAGAAGTTCAAATTTATATTTTACGAAATTTTAAGGCATTCTTATATAAATTGTCAAATAATTATCTGTTATTCTTTATTTGAAGATTATAGAATAGATTTTAATCCTAAATAATGTTTGAAAAACATTTACACACTTAAACAATATAAATTATAGAAAAGTTAAAATTTAACCGGACCCCCTCTAAATACGGACTCTGTCTTTATTTAAATCTATCAAAAACAAGTTTGACATGCATGCCGTTTCAGTTAATCAATTAAATTTAGTGAATACAAAATTTAAAGTGCCCTGATGTAAATTCCACAACAAAATTGAAATATTTGTAAATTTAGCGAAAAAATTTTAAAATCTTAAAATTCACGTATCTCCTTCAATTTGTATTAAATTTTTTTCAAAAAATGCTCATTTTACGCAGAATTAAGTATACTTTTAAGAAATTATCATGAAAAAAATGTGTAAATTCGAATATTATTCTAAAAAGCTCGTTAAAGTTGAAAAAATGTAATGAAAATCGTTAAATCGCAAATATTTTCAACCGCGGTTTTGTCAATTTTTATTTTGACTAAACGAGCAATACACGGTTGAAAAGGTGTGCTTTTCCCCTTTCAAACAAAAGAACAATTTTGAAAATCGGTTGAAAATTACGGAAGTTACGTATAATTCTCTACATAAAAACACAAAAAACGGTTTTTGCCCCTAAAATTAAATTTTGGGGGTGTTTGGGATATTTCAACCATACTACTTTTTTCAGTTTTTCAACACGAACAAGTTAGGATAGGTCCGATTTAAAGTGCCATTTTACTGTCACACAGTGTACTTTAGGAGGTGTTTTCTGAAGTCATAAGAAGTTAAAAAATACAATAAAAAAATAAATTTTTTTTAAATTCTAAAGTGGAGTAGTATCTTAAAAGAAAAAATTGCTACAATATAAAAAAATTTTTCTTGTATTTTGCATTTTCAAATACAAAATAATGAAAAAAAACATTTCAAATCAAAATGCAAAATGGTTTTCGGCAAATGCATTTAAAATGTAAAATGAAAATAGGCATTTTGCATTTTCTATTTTGCATTTGAAATAGATTTATTTGAAATAGTTAACATCTCTGAATATGAGTAAAGAATTACAAAAAAACATTATAAACAAATAGAAATTTCAAAATCTGACTCGAGAAGTTTCTTCTAAAGGAGGATGTTAAAAAGGGTCGATTTTTGCCTCCGAAGCGAGAAGTAAATTTTAAGTGAATTCTTATACATTTTGAGCCTAGGAATCGAATAGTAGGAAAAACCATGAAAAGTCCGAAAATAAGAATTAATTTGGAATAAGAAAAAAATATAACAAATTCTTTTTAAGTGATCAGAATCGGTTTAGGGTAGAGCAAAGTTAACTTAGATTAATTCCAAAACAATTTTATATCTACAATGATATCTAGACTTTTCCCTGATGTCCGAAGAATGTGTGAAAATCTCTGAAAAATCAGGAAAAGTCAAAATAATAAAAATAATCTATTTACGTTGTTTCAGAACTAACAGAAGTAATTCAAATTCATTTCTAAATTTTTTTTGGACTAGTAAGAGATAACTGTTGTAAGTTTTAATATTGACGAAAAAGTCGGAAAATATATGGAAAAATTATGAAAATTGTAACAAACTGAGCTTTGGCAGTCAGAATCAATTTAGAGTTGTATAAAGTTTTCTTCTTTCAGTTTTTTCTTCAAATTTTTTCTAAATTATTTCTTGGACTAGAAATAACTGTTGTAGGTTTTTTACTCACGGGAAAGTCGGAAAATCTATGAAAAAATTAAAACAAAAAAATGGTAACCAAAAATTGAGCTTTGGTAGTCAAAAACAGTTTAGAGTTGAACAAAGTTAACTGAATTTAGTTCCAAAATGATTTCAGATCTACCATCATATCTAGACTTTTCTTTAATATCGGAAAATGTGTGAAAATCGCGGAAAACTCAGGAAAAGTCAAAATTATGTATTGAATTCAAACCTACAACAGTTCCGGGACCAAAACATAATTTGGAAATGAATTTGAATAACATTTGTCAATTCTGAAATAACATCAATGCATAATTTTGACTATTTCTAATTTTTCCGAGATTTTCACACATTCTTCGGACATCAGGGAAAAGTCTAGATATCAGATGCCAAGTTCTGTTGCTCTTAAAACAAGTGTATAAACAAAATAAAATATATATTTGTCCAGTTAAGTTTTATTTGAATGGAAATTTGGAATTTTGTGTGCAATGCAATTTTAGTTATTTTTTCAAGAACTGTATTTAAAAAACATTTTTTTATATTTTCATTTTCGTAAAATTAAAATTTTTCTGCTCCATATTTTTATTAAAAAAAAATAAAATTTTTCTGCTCCATAATTTTATTTATCTGCTTCTTCTTCATTTGTCTCTCCATCTTCCTCTACTTCGTCCTCAACTTGCTCTTCATCTTGCTCTCCATCTTGCTTACCTTCTCCATCTTCCTCACCTTCTCCAACTTCCTCACTTTCTTCATCTTCCTCATTGCTTAATCTAAAATATAAAAACAATAAAGTTAATAGTTATACGCAATTTTATAATTATATTTCAACTCAATTAAATAATCTCAACATTAAGCTTCCAATTAAAGTTTAGAACATAACACTTATTTATCACTTACACTGAGAAAAAATGATACAAACTTAATGATAGAACGTCCAACGTTCTTCCGGCAGAACAAAAAAGACTCAGGAAATCGCTTAATGAAATTAACATTATGATTCAGATAATCAAAAAGTAAAATATATCGTTGGAAAGGTAAAGAAGCAACCTTTTAGTGCACGTAAACATCGAGCATGTAAATTAAAACCCAAGGGTTGAGTTGCTTAAATAAGTTAAATTTTCCAAAAATTATGTGAACTTTTTTTGTAAATTTAACTTATTTAACCTTACGTGCGAAAACAAGTTTTCGAGAAAACAGCAGTTAAAGTTTAACTTAGCTAAACCCCAGTAACTTTTTTAAATATTAATATTTTTTAATCAAGTTAGGCTTATTTTCTTCACCGTAAATCACAATGTCAAAATAATAAACATACAAGTAATGAAAATTTTTTGTTAATAATTGTTTATATAAATTAATAACAAACTCCCCAAACATAGAAAAAATAATCTAAGTTTTCTAACTAGCAACAATAAGTATAAATAAGTGACACATGTTTGTAAGGGTTTTCGAGGCCGCTGATTACGAATGTGATATCAAATTTGAATTTTAACTGTTGACAGTTGTCAAAGAAACTGTCAACTTTTCTAAATAATAAAAAATTATCGTATTCATTATTTTAATTTGTATTATAACACAGAATGAGTTTTATCGTATTTTAAACTTGTTTCTTTTGACTTTAAAATTTTTTTTTAAACTTCTAATCAACTTATGATTTTTTGGTTTTCACCATCTTAAAGAGCATTTCAAACACTATCCGAATCAACAAAAAAGTAAAAAATGATTTTTTGACACGTAAGGTCCCTTTTCATAGACCAGGTCACATATATTAATTTTTTATCTATCTGAATCCATGTTAATTTTATCAAGCAATTTCATTTGTGTACCTACAATACTACTGTTTGATTAGTTTAACAGTTGGCCAAGAAAGCTTAACGATGCAACATTTAAGGGGCCTACCAGAAGCCTTTATACATTACATTATAAAATTAATTAATACGGTCACGTTCTATCATTACAGTAGAGTCTACATTGGATGAACGCGAACGTTGCCGTGCTGACGTCACCCATTTGAATAGCATGGGTGACGTCATACGTTCGCGTACACGTTCACGTTCGCGTACCATGGAATGTAGACTCTACTTAAAGTAGAGTCTACATTCCATGGTACGCTGACGTCACCCATGCTATTCAAATAGGAGACGTCAGCACGTCGCGTCCACGTCCACGTCGATCGTGCTCATTGTAGACTCTACTTAAGGAACTTGAAACTTTAAATATTTGTATTATTTATATTATCTTACCCTTCACGCCTACAGTTTACAGCCCTCTGGACCCAATATTGAAATTTATTATCATAGTTGATCAGATCAACTCCATGTATTTTCAACGTTGGATCATCCTGCAGTTTATCTACAACACCTAATTCAAAAATTTAAATAATACATTTTGTAAATATTTTTAAGTATTTGTAGTATAAAAATGTATGCCACTAAATTTAAAACTATTTATCAAGCATTTTTTACTGATTTTATTATTGTTATAGTGTCCTGACGCGATGAAAAAAGACCTTACGTCCAAAAAATTAATTTTGAGATATTGATACCATTCTATGTAGAATCTTTAAATCGATAAAAAGTCATTATAACTAAAAATTAATTTCTTTGGGCGTATAAGTCCATTTCACCGCGTCGGGACACATATCCTGTTTAGAAAAAAAACCAGAAAATATGACTAAAATAAAGTTACAAACAATACGTTGAAAAATCTGAAAGATTTTGATATACCCGAAGTTGTCGACGTTGAGCTTAAACAATATTTTTTTAGAAAACACTAACTAAAAATGGCGGTGGTGCAAAAAAATTTCGATCAAAAAAATTTTTTTTTACTGATTTTCTTTGTTTGAATTTGGTCGACAATTTTTTTTATCAACTGTTCATATTATATCCCTGGTAAAAATTTCAGACTAATTCCGGATTAAATACGGACAGATTATTACAGATTAGTCCGAAAATTGGCCGAAAAAGGTCCGAAAATGATCTGCGTTAGTCTGATATTAATCCGAACGAAAACCTGAATCCGAAAACACTCCGGAGTAATCCTGAATGTCTACGAATTCAGTCCGTAATTAGTCCGCAATAATCCGAATTTATAACCGGTGAAGAATTCTTCTAAAATAAGTACGGAATTATCAGAAATCAATATGTAAAGAATACGGAATCAGTCCGCAACAATCCGAATTTAATCTAGCTAAAAAACTGAATCCGTAAAATGTCCGAAGCAATCCGAAATATGTATGCGAAGAATCCGGTAATAGTCAGCGGCAATTCGAATAATATCCGATCAAAACAACCTAGTCCGATAAAAAGTCTTATAATAACATGGAATTTGTAAATATACAATCCACAGGCAGTCCAAAACAATTCATATTCAATTCGAGAATTTAATTCAAAGACTTAATCCTGAATGATTTTAGTATAATATTGAATTTGTATATTAAAACAATTTGTATTAAATGCAGATAAATTCACATTTGCAAGTTGCGTATTATCAGACTAACTTCGGACTAGATCGAACTAATTCCGGATTCACTGGTTATAGACAAACCGTATTGAGTTTGGATTCATCCGGACTAATTCCGAGCGACAAGAACCTGAATCGGCTTACTTCTGCATTTACTAGTTGCATATGATTTGACTAACTTCGGACTAATTACGGATTCAATAGTTGTAAAAAACAGTATTGATTTTAAACTTCATTGAGGGTAAAAAAACTCCACAATAAACCGTACTGTTGCGGATAAATTCCGGATTAGTCCGAAATCGAGTATTTACTTATGGTAAATAAAATATTTACTTTTGCAGTCAATTTGATTTTACACTAGTATTATTAGTTATCTTTTTTAATATTATAATTAACACTGATGTGTTAGTTTCTTGTAGAGGTGTGCAAAAAGCTCGAATAGCATGGTCGAGCTCGAGCCGGGCTCGATACTCGAGTCAGGCTCGAGTTTTAGTTACTCAAAAATATTTGAGTGCTCGAAAAATTCAAGTGCTCAAAATTATTTTAGGTTTAATACTGCACGTGTCGGGTGGAATTTGGTTCAAGTTCGGATTGATTCTGCTCAGCTCTGCTAGAAAAACGAAAAGCTTGAAATACTCGATCGAGCTTTTTGCACAACTCTAGTTTCTTGTCATTTCTTTTCGTGGCACTTGATAAATTCTATTATGAATTTTAACTCCCATGCGAGCGTGGTATAGTGGTTAGTGTATTCGATTTCGGTGCGATATAATGTTAGATTGGTGTAGGTTCGAATCCCCAAGCGTTAGAAATTATAAGTTAATGTAAATAAAATTGCGATAGGTAAATCGAAAAATAAGTTGAATGTACCATAAAGTAATAATAATTATTAATATGTGTAACTTGTATAATTATTTTTTTATTAACGTTCACTAAATTGTCCGGACTAATGTTTGACTGTTTCGGACTAATTCCAGATTCACTAGTTAAAATTAACTGATTAATGTCGGACTTCATCGGACCAACTCCGGATTTACTAGTTGTTCACAAACCGTATAGAGTTTAGATTTTTCCGGATTAATTTCGGGTGACAAAAACCTGACCATAAACCGCACTGTTTCGGACAAATTTCGGATTAGTCCGAAATCTGTCCGGTTTTTTAACCAGGGATTGGACAAAAAAAATTTTTTCATGAAAATCGGTTTAACCATTTGAGGAAATCAAAATTTTTGAATTTTTTTGAATTTTTCAAAAAAATCGTTTAACTCAAAAACAAATTTTTTTTCGAGTTGAATCTTGGTGAACATTTGTTTCATAATAGGTCAAAATTATTCCCTAAATATCATCCCAATCCAGGTAGGGGCACTTTTTACATGCTTATACTGCTACGGCCTTTAAAGAAAATACTTACTCATTATATTTTGATAGTCTCTGAAGCGAATAGGAATGTAATCAGCTTTGCTAACACCCGGTGGTTTCTTAGCGCCTACATTCCTTAATTTTTCTGGTGGCCAGTAACCTGCTGCAATTTTGCGTACTCGGGAACTAATCTGAGTAGCGCGCATGGCCTCATTTAAAAGATCAGAGTTTATTTTCATTCCAGCATAGATAGTCTACAAATAAATATTTATTACTTGTCAATTTATCGCAAATTTTTAAGTAATACAACAAAAAAGGTTCATAATTTAATTTTGTAATATTAGAATAAATAAAAAACATAAAAATTTTTATAAGGGAGAGGGCCCTAAGGTGGTCACCCATCTTTTGAACGACTGTAGATTTCAAATGGAATTATATATAAAGGACAATAATACGGCGTTTGAAACTTTATCTTATCACCTAACTTCCTATCATAAAGTTTTTTTCATTTCATTAATAAAAAAAAAGTTATGGCACTTTTTAAAAAAAGTTGAAAATTCGACTTTTAAAAAAGTGGCCCCAAGGTGGTCACCATACAAAAATTCGCTAAAAAAGTTTTTAAAAAATGTAAAAAACGTACTATTAAGTTGTTTATTTAATATTAATTGTTTTTCAGGATCACAGAAACATATTACATAATATTTTTTTTGCATTTTGTCCTTTCGTCAAAAATGATACTTTTTGTGTATGTATTAGACAGGTAAAATTTTGAAAATAATTCTATTTCATTATTATTCATCATAAAACTTAAAAATTGATAAAATTCACATTCACAGTGATAAATGTTGATAAATCTGGCGTATAAACACATTTTCATAAAAAATCAAAAGTGACCACCTTGTGGCCAAAAGAGTGTCCACCTTAGGGCCAAGACACAATTTTTTAAACGTTAATGAAAAAATTTTTTAAAGCACAATATTAATTATATTCATTTGGAATATTATTGTACGATATGTAAAGATAATTTTAACGATTTTTACTAATTTAAAATGGTTAATTTCGATGATTTTAACACCCTGAGAAAAAAATTTCTCGATCATTTAAAAACAGAAATTTTACGACGTTCACGTTACAAAGAGACTCATACGACTATTTACCTGAAAACTTTACTTAAACTTTTGTCTTCTCAAATAATAACAATAACAAAAAACATTTGAAGATACTAACTAATATACAAAAATTTTCTTAGGGTGACCACCTTAGGGCCCTGACCACCTTGGGGCCCTCTCCCCTATAATATTAAAAAGGGTCATATGACACTGCACTTCAAGATATTGTCGTAAAAAATTTAAACAAATTTCTTCTTCAAAAAGTCTTTTGAAAAAAACTCTTTTGATGAAAATACAGGTTTTTTTCATCACTCAGAAATGTAATATATTTTTATTGCAATAAAAATATCCTCAAATAAACATAACTGTTATTTATAAATATGTAGACGTCTACATGAAAAAGGCCCATTTTAGTTTTCGGGATATTTGCAATTTAGTTATTTCATTTTTGCGAATTGTCACTTATGGAAATCGCTATTTTTACGAATTGTCATTTTTGCGAATAGTCATTTTTGCGAATTGTTATTTTTGCGAAAATTGCTATAGTCAATCTATATATGCATACAAGTTTACTATACTAATTTTCGCAAAAATGACTTTTTGCAAAAATGACTAATCGTAAAAATGACATTTCACAAAAATGTCTTTTCGCAAAAATGACATTTCACAAAAATGACAATTCACAAAAATGACAATTCATAAAAATAAATATTCGCAAAAATGACTATTCGCAAAAGTGCAGTTCGGTAAAATGACATTTCGGAAAAATTATTGTTTATACCACCCGTCAATGGGTTTTCTCGCCAGAGAAGAGGGAAACTGTAGAAAACCTCTCTGAGTACAACCGGTTTATCGACAGTCGAGTTCTAATGGTGTGTACCGGACAATAATCGACGGTGCACATCATTATACCTCGACGTCAAACCTCCCGCTCAGATTGTCTCACGTGCCGGTAAAATACCAAGCCAAGTGGGCGCGAACCAAGGATACTTATACCCTTGGTCCTTAAACGACCGCCAATGCGAGGCATCTATCCGACTGAGCCAATCTGTCGGTATTTATCGTTAATTTAAGTGTTTTATTTTATTGGCTCTTTAGAAAAAAGGGCCCATTTTGTTGGTCCTTTGCAAAAGTATTCCATATTTTCAAAATGGAGGGGGAAGGAATTTAAAACCTCTTGATTTTTAATCTTTAAGGTGCCATATTGACTGAAAACAATTCCTATCTGAATAACTGTCCAGAAAAATCAGAGATATCACTATCAATTGGTACCACAATCTTTAATTTAGTTTTTCTCGAAATGAACTCTTAGCATTCTAGAATTGGGAATTCTGTAACTCATGAAATTTTCCACCAGAAAGGTTCTAAGACCACTCAAAGTTTTCCAAATTTTGCAAGGAATTCGCCCATATAGATAAGGCCAATAGTACCAAAATAGACCCTTTTCATGTGGACGTCCATATATGATAAATGTAAAAATTGTGCTTAAAAATTTATAAATCTATCTAAGACCTAGATGTTTATCAAATTTAATTAAAAAATTTTAGTTTTTGATAATTGTTAAATAATGTGTCTCATAGGGGTAAACGATAACACAGTGCTCGGACACTGATTTAGAAACCTATAAAAATAATATTTTTCGTACTTGAAAAATTCTAGACTAATTTTATCAATAAAACAGATTATCAAACAAACAGATTTCCAGTGGACACTGGGACATATGATGTCTTAGGATATCTATATATGGGATATATATATGAGCGTCCTTAGGATATCTATGCCCGCTCAAAGGACGTCCAAAACATATCTTGCATGCTAACTAGAACATAAGATGTCTTTTGGATGTTTTTCGAACTGATATAGACGACCTTAGGATATCCTAAAGACATCCTATGTCTCAGTGCCCGCAGTGGTATTTCTGTCTCATGTGGTTTGTGTTACGTTAATAGATGTACGGACTTAATAATTATAAAGTAATACAAATAATTAAATAAATAATACATACAGTGTTAGGCTCATGGTTTGAAATTTTTTCAGTCTGTTGGTTTTTAAGATGTTCCTTAATCTCATTAATTCCAGCTAATACACTAGAATTGTCCTTTTCTTTAAGTTCTTTTATTACATTTTTTAAGGAACGTACTTCAAGAAACAGGTTCTCTTTTTCAAGTGTAATATTTTCGACTGTCATTTGAAGTTCCTTGTTTTGCGCCTTCAATTTCAAACATTTGTCACATGTTGTCGCATCCTTCTTCTTCTTAGTCTAATAAAATATTTTTAAATATTATTCATTTAATAAATTAGGTTCTACAATACATAGAGTGCAAAATTTCTCAAGTCTAGCAACCTCAAATAAACACAATAACAGGTTGTCGTAACAGTGAATTTTTGACAGTTAGTTGATACAGCAGGATTATGCTCAAATTAAAAATGTTTCAAACATTGTTTGCGCATTGGAAAAATCAGAAAACAATCCTTCAAAAAACATGAATTAGGACAAAATTTGCTTCTCCTTATTATATAATAACTATACAATTTTTAAATCTGCTGCTCAAAATTACCCTTAAATTTAACTTGAATTTTAAAGGCAGAGAAGGTCCAAGTTACTAATTTTTACCATTTAAGGGAAGCTCTAAATTTAACACATCAATATTTAAACTATGTTTTTTTCGTGTTTCAAAATTTTTGAATAAGGAAATTTTTGCGACAACAGGATAACTGATCCAGTCATTGTCACTGCGTCTTAGTGGTTGACATCTTTATAATAACAAGAAATGCCAAAAAACTATCATATTTATTAAATTTTGCTACATTTACTACAAAACTCGAGTATTTAAATAAATATTTCTTGTTATTTAAAAAAAAACAACAATGGTACCAATGACTGTATTTAGTGTGTACTTTAAGGGTTAAAAATACTGAAATTTCTGACTAAAAAGATAAAATTACAGGCCATTTACTAACCAAAAAACTAACCTTTATTTTAAAATAACTTATTTGCTAAAACAATAAATATAAAATTGTCCTATAATTGTGAATTTACATAAAACTTTATACACTATCCGTCAAAAAGCATCAAAAAATAGATTGACTAATAATTCTGACCGTTAGTTTTTGAATTTTTTGGAGTCACTCATTAAAAATGAGTGTCATTAGAAATCATGAGTGTCATTAAAATGAGCCATGTTTAGTCAAAATTGAAAATAAGAGATCCAATAAGATCGTAAAAATTTAAAGAAATAGTTGAATTTTACTAAAACTTTGTGTCTGAGGATTTTTAAGACTGATAATTTCGAATTTAATATTAATAAATGATCATGAATAGAATTTTTCCGTTTACAGTTTTCTCACTGTAGAATTTACGAACATTAGGGACTGTTATATGTATACAAAATTACGGTCTTTACGGATATTGTACAAAATTACTGACTTCTACTGACCTCTCAAGAATTGAGGGCTCGGATCGAAGAACCGACGCTTGTAAACGCACATAACATTGCGAAGCGTCGGTTCTTCGATCCGAGCCCTCAATTTACTGCCTAATATGTAAAATACTGACTTAGTTCGCGCCATGTTTAATAATGCAGCTTATTGGGAAACCCCCATTTAATGATCGAAAACGAACAGAAAGAAATTATCTTTCACTTACTTGATTTTCTACACTGTGAAGAATTAAATTGTTTTCTATCTCTGGAACATTCGGTACAAATATTGTCTCCAAATCTTTTCTTTTCTATTATATAACAAAAACAAATTTTCAGTATTTTTAAAAATGATAAAAGAAAGGAAATAATACTACGTGTTATAAAACTTACATTATTTATATGAGCAGAAAAGTAATTCTCATCAGTCGATTTAATTTCTTTTGTTTTTTGAATCGTCTCTAGATCCTGTAAAAAAATTTTAATTAATACTCGGAAAAAAATTTACCAAAAGGTAAAGAACTATTTTTAAAGTTCTGTATGTGACATAAAAGTTCAATATTTGTTACAAATTTCTAAAATAATTAGGAACATTCATTAGTAAATGTTTAAAAGAAAATCGGGAACTGTATAAAAAAAGTAATAATTGATTCAGTAGTCCTTCTTTTCATTATACTTTTTCATAATGAGTTTTTAAGTGTTTGATGCAATGTTCATGGCAAGTAGCTGCAACTACTTTTATGATAAGATATTTACCCAAATAGCACGCTGTATCACCAGAGTGTTATGGCGATACATCTATCGGGGATATTCCTGTAATACTGAGGAGGTGTCAAAATGCTAGCTTCTTGAATATCCCTGTGACATTCCTGCGATATTGAGGGGATATTTATGTGACATCGAGGAGATATTGAGGGGATATTGCAGTGACATTGAAGAGATATTTTAAATAATAACGATAATAATAATTTAAATAATAGCGAAAATATCTTCTCAATATCGCAGCAATATCCCGACTCAATATCGCAGCAGTATCTCCTCGATGTCACAACAATATCCTCTCAATATCGCAGGAATATTCAAGAAGTGGGCATTTTGACATTTCTCCGTTATCACAGAAATATCATTGACAAATATCGCCATGATACTCAGGTGATACAGCGTTCTACTTGGGTATTAACACGTTTCTTCAACTCAGAGCAACTTTACTTTGAATTAATAAAATTTAAAATTCAATAAGTAAAAAAAAGAAAAAAAAGAATAATGATTTTTACTACCAAAAGACCTTATAACAATAGGGAAGCTAACTAACTTTTTTGATAACGTATTAAATAAATGATTTTTACAAAGGCACAACATTTGAGTGTATCCTCCCCAAGGTAATATTACAAAAATTGTATACAGAATTTTGTGACCTTTCTTCGTAACATCAATGTAACAATAACAGTTATATTAAAGGGTTGCCAAAAATATTTAATTTTATTTTCCCCTGATTTCCAGACAAAATTTTCACTTTTTCCCTGACCCTAAAGAATATTCTGATTCACTCTAAAAATTATTAGACACTCAAAAAAATGTTCCATTACATTTATTTACAAATTTCTTTAACTGTAAAATTACTTAAAAATATTAATAACTTCTTTTTTAAATAAATATTTCATCATTATTATTTTTCCGTAGGAATTAAAATTCTTTAAAACATTCAAATTCAAACGTTTTTGAAATTCAACAAATTATAAGAATATTATTACAAAACATGAGGAAGGCGATCACTCCGAGTCTTCTATTCAGAGTGATCGCCTTCTTCATGTTTTAGAATAATTTAAGTTACCATAAAATTTTTCAAAAAAAAGTTATTTACAAAAATCCTAATAAAATTTAAATTAAAAAATTCTAAAAGAATTCAATTATTGAAATTAAAAAATAAATAATTTATTGAATAATTGAATGTTTGTTAAAATTGAATTCTGATAAAGAATATTATCAACAAAATTTTTTAATAATTGAATTTTTTTGACGAATTATAATAAAAATTTTAGGAATAATTACATTTTTCGAGGAATTTGATTAAATTGTATCAAAAATAATTAAATTCCTGCGATGAGTTTTATAGTTTATGAAAATAATTCAAATTTTCCCAAGAATTTTATTAAAATTTTTAAAAATAATTGGATTTTGAAAAAGAATTTTTTTATTTATAAAGATATGATTGATAATAATTGTGATTTTGACGAGTATTTTTAAAAAAAATTTTGAATATAATTGAAATTCTGCGAAAATTTTTATAACTTTTGAAAATAATTGAATTTCTGGAATCATTTTTAGCCTTTCAAAAATTAAATTTTTTTTAGTATTTTTAACTAAAATTCTTCTATCAATCTAGAATTTATGAAAATTGTAAAAATTATTTATTAAATAATTTATAAAGTCATAATTTTATAATAGTTCTTAAAAATTAACTTATTTGAAAATAAATTACTGTAAGTTATAGAAAAAATTGATGGTTTTCCCTAAATCCCCTGACCTGTGGTAACCCTGTATTACCATGCATTATCACTGTAATATTACAATTCTTCGATCCGATCCCTCAATATTTTGTTCATTTGTAAATAAGATTTTAAAAAATTTAATTTACTTTATTTTATGAAAATTTACTATATGTATAAAAAATTTTTAATTATTCTTAATTATTGTAAAGATACTTTTATAAAAGTATTGTCGTGAATCCGATTATCACCTGATTGTGTTTTATACTTGATTATAATGAAAGAGCTGACCGAAAAACTTAAATTTTTGTAGGCCTTCTAAAATAATAAATAATAATTAAATTAAATGTTAATATTCTTTTATAATTCGAGACATATATATATATATATATATATATATATATATATATATATATATATATATATATATATATATATATATATATATATATATATATATATATATATATATATAATATATATATATATATATATATATATATATATATATAATATATATTCATTTTTAAACTCACTGTGTTTTTTTCTGCCTTCCTTTTCTTCCCTTGCTTCGCCGGATTTTTTTTATTTCTTTTACTCTCATCTTTCGGCTTTCTTTTTTTTAGAGGTCCAATCAATTCCGGGCTGAAAAATTTATTCGGCACTCTCTGCCGCTTTGATTTTTTTTGTCCTTTAATAAGTTTAGAAAAATATTTTATTTCAATATTTATATACGGAAAAATTCTCATGAAAAATTTTCAAAATGAATTAAAAATTGTGTGAAATTCTCAATTTACATTTAACAAAAATTTAATACACATTATATTTTTTGAAATATTAAAAGTCTTATTTGAAAAATTATTGTTTTAAACTATATAGACCTGGAACCTATACATTACTCTTGAAAACAATCTATTCAATAATTCAATGTTTCTCAAAATTCAATTCTGATAGAGAATTTTTTCAACAAATTTTTAAATAATTGAATTCTTTTGATGAATGTGAAAATTTTTTTATTTTATGAAAATAATTAAATGTTTGCGTATAATTTTATTGAAAATTTTTTAAATAATTAAATTCTTTTGTAAAATTTTATTACAATAGTAAATATTGTAAGTCATTGACTTCAGGAAAAATGTTTGAAATTTTGCCAAGAATTTTATTAAAATTGTTGAAAATAATTGAATTTCGGAAAAGAATTTTATTATTTCTAAAAATAATTGCAATTTTAACGAAAATTTAAAAAAACTTTTGAACATAATTTTTCTGCAAAGAATTTTCTTACTTTTAAAAATAATATAGTCTAGGCTTACAGATCTACGACAGAACTTTCTTGAAGGGACGTTGTTTATAGTTTAAGCAAAAATATACAATACTATTCATATTAATTATTATTTAACAAATAACTCACTTTTTTAACTGTTTAATAATTACTTACCGGCTTCCGAGACGTTTTGTGAACTTCGGGGGGTTTCCATTTTCAACACCTTCTCACAGCACATTAAACGAACGATAGCGCAGCAGGAGTAAAAGAAATCTTTCTCTTTCACTGCCTCGTGGCAGTGGAAAGGCTTTTAAAGGTGCTTGCACACTTCCAAATTTTTGGGCGAGCAGCGAATTTTCACGGCTTTGAAATTCGCTGCTCGCCCAAAAATTTGGCGAAGCGTGCAAACGCCTTAAGGGGATGTCAAAGTCGATTGGATTTTTGCATTGAGCTTCAATGGGAAAATCGCATCGACTTTGACATCCCCTTAAGGCTAGTTCCAATATTACAATAAAATTTAACAGATTTGTTCTAAACTATTATAATATAAATAACTTTTTACATACAAAAAATAATTAAATATTAAATTACAATTTAATTTTTTCGAACAAATTTCTTTTTAATTTTTACTAAATTTGTTAATATTTTGAAAAGAATATGTTCAATCAAAAGACAATTCACATTTGACCAGTTAAAATTATATACTTTTTAGTGAGAAAAGTTTTGTAATGGAAAATACACACATTATGTTAAGCATTATAAATATACTTACATATAAAATTATCTATTTGATGCCCAAAACTACAAATTTCAAATGCGGAATCCTGTCATCACAGTGAATCACTGAAAGCGACCAAAAAAGTCAAGAGGCTAAGTACCGGACGATAAATTGAAGGCATGTACAGACCTCTCTCAAACCTCTGGCTACGTTAGATGGGTTAAGGCCTAAACACAACTGCTTCGTGGACGTGTTCGCGAACAGAAAGCCTAAGGGTACAGTCACATGGCACCGTTTTGCGTTGCGTTTTGTAACTAGGCCATGAGTGCAAATAAAGCCAACATATATCTCCATCTCTCTCACTTTCATGTCCTAGTTACAAAACGCAAAGCAAAACGCTGCCATGGAACTGAACGCGTTTTGCATTGAGTAGTGAGTGAAACAAGGATAGAAGTATGTCTCTTTCTTTCTCTCTCATTATTGAACGCAAAACGCAGCGTTGGAACGCAATCATGTAAACACCGCCTGAGTTAGAAAAGGACAGAGATATATATTTAGTTGTGTCCTCTTTCATCTCTTGTGTCTCGTTTGTAAAAATACAAACGAAAAAATATTTTTTTAAAATAACAATAATTTTGAAATATAATAAAAAATAAAAAAAAACATTAAAGCTACGCTATAAATCTGAATAAGTAGAAACTATTAATTAATTAACAGTAAAAACCGCCAACAAATTGATTCTACTCTAATTAGTACATAACGGCTATAAAGTCAAGAGGTAAATTTGACTAATTATTTTTAAAAAGATTACTTAAATATTTGGTAGACTTGAGCTATTTTCGGTGTTTCATCTGGTGTTAACATCGAATTAATCCTGATTGGATAGTTGTCCAACAGAATGTTAATGAATATTATTAATTATTTCATTTTCTTAACTCGGTGTTAACACCCCGGGTGAAAGCCGAAAACTGCCATAAAGCTATACTAATTTTTATACACTGGAGCTTCACTTATTTTCAATCTCAATTATTTGTAGTCGCACTTATCAACTCGAATATTACGTTTCAGAGTGAAAATAAGTGTGACTCTGCCTTTCAATTTGTTTGGACTTGGTGAAAATAAGTGAAGCTCCAGTGTAGTTCTCGTTTCTTCTTCGCAATAAATACAACTTAAAGCTGCTTCGATATTGCGAAGAAAAAATGTAAAACCAGTTTTGAAAAATTACCGTGTATTTTTCTCGCGCTTCGCATTTGCGTTTCGCATGTTATATTTTTTCTTATCAATGTAGAGGCAGCTTAAGGGTGTCCTTTCCTCAATAGGATTCTCAAAGCATATTTCGTAAACACACAGTCGCAACGCATACTTCTAGATCTTATTAGAGAAAGGCCTTACTGCTAAATGACAAAAATAACGCAAGGCGTAATGCAAAACGCACAAAAATAACATATTCTCCAAAGGCCTTTCTCCATTAGGTGCCTAAAGGCCTTTCTCCAATAGGTTTCTAAAAATCTGCTTTGCGTCGGTTGCTATGGCAACATATGCTAAAATCAACGCAACGCAGTCATTCGCAGACAAACGCAGAGTTTTGGGAACCTATTGGAGAAAGGCCTTAAAGGAGCGTCTCAAATAGCTGCCAATGGGTGTTTTCGACGTCGTCGGTCGTACCGGTCAGTTGCCACAAAAAGGTGCTTATTTGAGACTATTTAGGTTAAACTAAATAGTCTCAAATAAACAGTTTGAGCACCTTTATGTGGCAACTGACCGGTACGACCGACGACGTCGAAAACATCCAATGTATGTGCAAGTGCCAGTGCTGATCCCCAAAAAAAATTTTGAATGGGTTTGGCACTGGCACTTGCACATGCATATTGGCACCTGCTGTAGACGCTACTTAATGCCCTTTCTCCATTATGTTCCTAAAACTCTGCGTCTGCGTCGGTTGCTATAGCAACACATGTTAAAATCAACGCAACGCAGTCATTCGCAGACAAACGCAGAGTTTGGGGAACCAATTGGAGAAAGGCCTTAAAAGTCTGCGTTGTGACTGCGTTCTCATTTGATTAGCATTGGGACGCATCGCGTTTTGATCCATTCTGGAACCAACCTATTGCAACATAATTATGTTAAAATTAACGCAACGCAGTCATTTGCAGACTGATGCAGACTTTTAGGAACCTATATATTGAGTAGTGATTTGCGTTGCGTTTTGTAACTAGGACATAAGTGCGAGAGACCATTTTGTCGGTTTTAGTTTTCGAGATAATCGCAATTTTGGAGCAAAATCTTAGGGTGGAGTCCCATGGCAGCGTTTTGCGTTGCGTTTTGTAACTAGACAATGAGTGTGAGAAAGATGGAGATATATGTTTGCTATATTTGCACTCGCGGCCTAGTTACAAAACGCAACGCAAAACGCTGCCATGGGACTTCACTCTTAATTTTTAAAATATTTTTTATTGTCAATCTACATGTTTTGACTAGTCAAATCATGCGGTTTTCATTAATTTATAATTAATTTAAGTGTTTAATTTCATTGATTCTTAAAAAAAGGGTCCATTTTGTCGGTCCTTTGCAAATAAGTAATCCTTATTTTCAAAATATAGGAGGGGGGGAATTTAACACCTCTTGATTTTTCATCTTTAAGATGCCCTTAAATGGAAACAATTCTTATCTGAATAACTTCCCAAAAGAACCAGAGATATCACAATCTTTAATTCCGTTTTTCTCGAAATGAGGTTTTGGCGTTATAAACTTTGAAAATCTGTAACACATCCCACATCGAAATTTTCACCAAAAAAGTTCTGTGACCACTCAAAATTTTCCAAGGAATTTGCCCATGTAAATAAGTCTAATATTGCCAAAATGGGCCCTTTTCATGTGGACGTCCACATATAGTTTAATATTAGTTTTAAGGCGTACTTGCGTTTGCGAAGGCAAAAAAGAGGCCCCACTTTAATATTTTTTTTCTCTTTGTAGTTTTTATAATGTACTTTAAGGTGCAAAAATCGTTTATAATATTTTAAATAAAATGACTGTGGAAAAAACATTAAAGTGGGGCCTATTGTCTTCGCAAACGCAAGTACGCCTTAAAGGAAAAGAATACTACTTTCAGAAGCCGCAAATGAGGAGTAAGCGGCCAAAAGTATATAAGTCCATTTTTTACTATTTCGAGAAATTTAAACAAATGCAATTTGACACATAACCAAAGTTAATTTCAAAATAGAAAAAATATATACCAAATTATTTATATCAAAATACTTTTTTGGACTTAGAAGTCTCATTATTAATTAAAGTGCATTATAAATAATGAATTTTATAATTTTGGTCATTTCTTTAGTTAAAAAAACGAAAATTTTAAATCTTGTTGGTTAAGTACAAATAATTTTAAATTAATATAATTCTTTATTAACAATTTTTTTCTTAATGTAACAGTAATTATTTGAAAGTTTAATTAATTAACATTCTCGAAAACATGCAAAGTAACAATTTTTCAAAAAATAGACTTATCAACTTTTGGCCGCTTACTCCTCAAATAATTTTTAGAAAAAATTTTTTTTTTATTATACAAGACTTCAAAAATGACCAAAAAACGTGTTTTTGGCACTTTTAGGTTAGAATATCTCAAAAACCTGATGTGATGGGGGCAATTCTAAGGTCAGATTTGGTTCAGCACGTCAAAAACTTTCGGAAAAGTATTATCCGGTTCTTGGTTCTGAGATTCGCCAAATTTTTGTCGGCCTGTGTTATTATTCACTCTACAGGTCTAAGTTGAAGTTACAAGTAACTCGGAGTTTTTATTTTTTGACGTAAATTACATCGGTATTCTACGTATGTAAAATCCATATTTTTCCCTTGCGCTATAAAAAATTGTATTAAGGCGCTTGTACAGTTCTATTGCCTGCCTGCAGGTTGTCATGGTAACACATAAGAGTGATAGAGTCAAAAAATTGAAATTAAATATTTTTCTCTCTTACTCTCGTTAGTTAGTAGAACTGGGCGAGCGCCTTTAGGCAATTCTTATGGGAGAAAAAATTTTGCAATTTCTTTTAAATGTTTTTCAGATTTAATGGATTTTAAAACACTTTCTATTTATAGATTTATATAAAATAATTGTAGTGGAGTTAATACTTTTTACTTCATACAAATGTATATTTTTAAAGTTAAGAACGTTTGTTTACAACTATTTTATACATACAGATAATAGTTGTAAACAAACGTTCTTAACCTCAAAAACGTACATTTCAGCATATTTTGAAGATCCTGTGAAGTGTTAATTCCACTACAATTATTTATAAAATTTCATTTCAATTACATTTATATGTAGATAGAAAGTCTTTAAAATTGCAACTTTTTTCTTCCATAAGAATTGTATTGTAAAAATTCTACGAGAATTCAATTATTATATAAATACAAAAAAATAATTTATTATGGATGATTGTATGCTTGTTAAAATTTAATTCTCATAAACAATTTTATCAACAAAAATTTAAACACTGAATTCTTTCGATGAATTTTAATAAAATTTTTAGGTATACTAATTACATTTTTCGAGAAATTCGATTAAAATTGAAAAATATTTTCTCCCATAAGAATCGTATTGTGTCGTCTATTTGTTTTCCCTCCAGCTATATGACGTCAAAGAGTGAAACAGGCTAGTGACATTTGAACGCGACCCTAGCAGACATTGACCAGCGTGAGTTGTGGCCGCACCTTTATGGCAATCATGTAGAATTTAGGACATATTTATTTAATTAAATAATTATTAACTTGTATCTTATATTATAGAGTGTCAAATTTAAACACTATTATTATTTACTTTGTAAATAATAACAGTATATTAAGCATTTTAAAACGTATTATCACAAAATTAACGAAAAACCACGTATTGATACAATCACAGGTAAACATTTTTCACTTTAAAAATGTATTAATTAAAAAAAAACACTTAATTTAGCTTCAGTATTACACTATTCGATTCTAGAAATATTAATTTATTAGTGACAATGTTGCTTTTACATTAATTGTCAATAAATATAGTGTATTTTCAATTTTCTGGAACAGGGTCGAAGGAGGGTCGAGAGAGGGTCGAATACGAACCTCAATCAACCATACCATTCCGGCAGGGATGCTAAAAACATCGATGAGTCAAGAACCTTTCTTTAACCAGGCGTTTTTCGTTTCGAAAAGTCGCCGGCGCGGTGCTTCTGCACATCACTTACACATTCAAATTCTTGTATACCATATGTTTTACATATGTGTATGATATTTTAATTTGAGGTTAACTTTAAAGTGCAATCAGTGCAATCGAGACACAATTGACAATGTGTGTCATAACGGATATATAGAAATAATGTGAGTGATTATTAAATGAAGTGTTATTCAAATAGTTAAAAATTCCGAAAACGTGCTGTGTGAAAAGTTGTAACAAGAAGAAAGATAAACACAACACTATGACTATTACTTTTTGTTAACTTTTAATACACTTCATGCTACAGTTTACACATTTTTTTGTTTTTAAAACGTTTTTTTAATAACTGTAAGATGTTTGAAAATATAAACACTTATATTTCATATTGTACCCTGTAAAAAAAAAAGTATTGGGAGGTACGGGATTCCGTATTGCAAGTGCCAACCTGCCAATGCGGTATTCGCGAAATACCGCATTGGGTGTCGTGGTGAATACGGAAATCAAGGGGTCCCAATGCGGTGCCAGTTTTAAGCTTTAAAAAAACGAAAATACGTGACAGGAGGAAATAATTAGTGTCAGTGCAGAAATATGCGAGTTAAAGGAATGAGAAAATAATAATAGTGAGTGTAAAAATGAAACTTTAAGAAAAAAAGGTAAGTTGAACTGTCAAATATGAGTCCAATGCGGCGTAGGCTGCTTTCAATGCGGTACACAATCGGTACATAGTGCAAGTCGCCAGTAGAGGGCAGAAGCAAGCAGAGCGAATCGAGCGAACACAGTGGCCCAGCTGACATATGATTTGCATTACATTACTTTCCAATTTTTTATTTTATAACCACGTTTCTGCATGAATCTAAACAATATTTTCGATTATTGTAATTTAGAAGATGCTTACCAATTGTACGTTGGCAGATTTAGTGAAAAGTGTCTGTGTACGGAGACAAATGTGTTAAAAAATGTTTGTTTACCTATTTCACACCATTTAAACCAGTCAAAGTTGCTTTTGCTGTGGCGCATTGAAATCAGCCTATGCCGCATTGGGCCCATATTTGACAGTTCAACTTACCTTTTTTCTTAAAATTTCATTTTTACACTCACTATTATTATTTTCTCATTCCTTTAACTCGCATATTTCTCCACTGACACTAATTATTTCCTCCTGTCACGTATTTTCGTTTTTTTAAAGCTTAAAACTGGCACCGCATTGGGACCCCTTGATTTCCGTATTCACCACGACACCCAATGCGGTAATTCGCGAATACCGCATTGGCAGGTTGGCACTTGCAATACGGAATCCCGTACCTCCCAATACTTTTTTTTTTACAGGGTATTTGTATAGAATATATTTTCCCGTGTTTACGTGTGTTAGATTGCGCAGAAGTCAGTCTGGTCTACTGCGGCGAAAACTTTTTTTGAAAGTAAACGCCTGACCATACATCAGCTGAGCGACTCAGCATTGCCATACCCCCACTACCGAAGTTTTACCTCCTGTCTCTAGTCTTCTTGGTTAATCTATTTCAAATACACATTTTGCATTTTTCACTTTAAATATGAAACAGAAAATCATTTTCCATTTTAAATAGGTTTTATGAACCTATTTGGCGTTTTGTATTTTAAATACACTGAAAAAATGTTCAGTACCGTGCAATCCCAATCGTCGGAAAGTAGAGGAACTATAGTTTGGATGTGCTGCGTTCTCAATTCGGGAAATCTACGTTCCCATGTCGGTGGCGCCGAACACCCAAAATTTGAGACCCAAACCTTGAGACTGCAATAGCCGCATCTTGGGCGCTCAGCACGCCCGAGTTGGAAATGCAGCTCCTCTAAACTAAAGTCGTATCGCATTCGTAAATTTTCGGTTTACTTGGAACGGCTCGTCACCCAAAATTTTTTCCGTGTAGATATGAAAAACCATTTTACCCAGCTCTGCTCTCTCACCTCTACTGCCTGCCTGCGCAGGCAGGAGCAATGAGAGTAAGGGAGAAAAAACATTTAATTTGAATTTTCTGACTCTCTTACTCTTATGTGTTACCATGACTATACCTGCAGGCAGTAGAGCTGTTCGAGCACGTTCAGTTTCTGAGGCCAAAATAATATGCATTTAGATATCATTTTGTCCGCAGCAACTTAAAATAAAGTACTTTTATTTTAAATGTATATCTTTAAAGAAAATTGTATTAAGAATTTTTAAAATAATTTTTTCAACATTTTTAAAACATTAATATTTTCTTAAGTGATAAATAATGACTTATTTCACAAACGCGCAGAAATTTAAGCATCCGCAGCAATAATTAGCGCACTTATCCTTATCTGTTTACTATCGTTTATATTGAAGTGATAATTAAATATATAAGGACGTTTTCTATATAGAGACAGCAATTTATTTGTATTGCTTTGTAAAACCCGGATTCATATTGACGGTCATAGAAACATTAAATAATTAAAGAAAACATTTTCTTAGAATGCTTATTGACTGTAGTTTATTTCTAAAAGCCACTTTTTTTAAAAATGTTTCAGGATTTTTTAAAATAAATTATCAAAGTGAAAAATTTGGGATAAGAAGCATAAAATTTTAAATCATTAGAAATAAAAAAACCAATTTTTTTTCTAAAAATAGTCATATATTAATATAATATATATATTGTCTATAAAAAAAATTAATCTTGGTATTTGAAATAATTTTGTTTAAAAAATTTTTTTTTAAAGTAAGTATAATAATAAATAATAATAGATATAATAACAATAATAAATAAATAAATAAATAATAAATATAATAGTAAACAATAAGAGTAATTGACATTTAATATTTTTGTTCCTCACGTTCATTCCTACTGTACCACGCAAACGGAACAACCTGTTATGGTCCGCCATGTCCAACTTCTCATATTGAGCTATCGGTTTGATATGTTTCGCAAAACGCGGATTGATATTTACGCCCATAGAAACATCTAATCGTCATAAGAAAGCTTGTTTTATATTTTCTATTAAATATTATTTTTCCCTAAATAGCCCTTTTTTTCATTTTCTGTCTGGATTTTTAAAAATTAATTATCAAAGTCAAAAATTACACCAAAAGAGGGGAAGTTTTCGACTTTGATAATTAATTTTTAAAAATTTAGACAGAAAATGAAAAAAGGGCATTTTAAGGACAAATAATATTTAATAGAGAATATAATTATAACTTACTTATGACGATTAGATGTTTCTAGGAGCGTAAATATGAATCCGCGTTTTACAAAACAAAGCAACAGCTCGATGTAGGACATGGCCGACCATAACAGGTTGCACCGTTTTCGTGTTAAAAGTGTTTACGCTATGGTAGTGTAGGGACGTAGATGATCAACAAAAATAATAAGTCATTACTTTTATTATTTTATATTATATAAATAATTATATTTATTTGTTTATTTATCTATTATTATTTAATATTATTCTCATTTTTTAGAAATGTTACAATGGAAAAGTATAAAAAAAAGTAATGTAAATTTTTTATGAAAATATTATTAAACATAATTTTTGTCATAAGATTGGATCTTTTTTATGAAAAAAGTCCTTTTTACGAAACACAGAGGTACTCAGAATTTATTTCCAATTACGAAAACCATTTTTGTCTTGAGAAAACGACGTTGATGTTTGGAAATTTTTTCTAACAATTTTTGAAGTCGATTATTAAATTTTCGTCTTTTTTTAACACATTACTGCTTTTTTTTATTATAAAGGGCATTTTTTAAAATTTATTTTTCTAAATAATTTCATATCATAATTTTTATTCGTGAAAAATAGAAAATACAGAAAAATTAAGATCAAATTTTGATCAGATATTGAATAAATAAACAAATAATTTTCCATATAGAAAAATTGAATAACAATGATATTTTTAGAATTTTCAGTTTAAAAACAAAGATTTTTTTCAAAACAATACTTTTTTAGGTAATTATGAAAATCATCGATTTCATTTGGAATTTTTTTTTATGGATTTACAAACATATTTTCTACCAAATTACGCGTGTGTTTCGAAATCCACCAATTTTTAAGCAAAATGAAAATTGAAAAAGAGTCAAAATATTTTCTGTCCGCTTTTATTTTATGACCGTTGAATTCCTTACAAAAAATTACTTTAAAAATAATTTTGTGGAATATTTAAATTATATTTTTCTTATAGGGGAGAGTGGGGCAAAATGGGGTAGGCGGGTCAAATGGGGTACCTCTGTTTTTCCATGATAGGTACTTTTAATTTTTTTTTCCTCGACATATATCATTCATGTTGATAAGAAACTGTTATTAATTATGAAGACACTCCAAAGAAAATTTTTTTTTGAAAGTTATACAACTTTTAAGTTTTAAGCAAAAAAAATATGAATTTTTTTCAAAATTAAAGTGCTCTCCAAACTTTTTGGGATAATGTATTTAATTTGGCAAGTGTGGGATCTTTTTCAGTACTTATTCTAGAGTAATTTCCAATAGAATAGATTGTTTAATTGTTTACAATAACTTGTAAACATTGCATTTTGCTTTAATATGCAGTGTGGGGCAGGAAGCTACGCCGTTTCATTAAAACTATTTATATTATGCATATTTAAAGGTTTCCTGCAAAAGAATCGATATTTTTGTTTCGAAGCATTCATATCGATGTTTTATTATCGATATATCGATATTTTGCAATATCCATGTTTTTTTTGTTAAATTCTAAAAAATATTACTTGTTTTTTCATAGTAATAAAGAATCCTACTTTTTGTTTGTATTTATAATCTCATACAACAAGAATTTAATGAATTTTGAAAAAATACTCAATGTTTTGTATAGTTATTTGATGCCACCCCATTTTGCCCCACGGGTGGGGCAAAATGGGATTTTAGCACTTTCTTAGAAAATACGATATAAGTTCTTTCAAAAATTTTTTTCTCCGCTATTATCATAATTTACTCAAAGCTAAGTGTACAAAGAAGAATTCTGAAGTTGAGCTGAATCGATTTATTCGTTTGGTTCTCTGTAAACAGCCAATTTCAAAAAGGTACCCCATTTTGCCCCACTCTCCCCTACCTACTTAAAAATATCAATAATAAAAATAACAATAAAAAATTTTAAAAATTATGCACTTCATAATTTTTTATTATTTATTTTTTTTTGTTTACTAAATTTATGTTTAATAATATTTTCATAAAAAATTTTCCTTTATTGTTTTAATACTTTTTCATAAGAATATTTTTAAAAAGTAAGTATAATAATAAATAATAATAAGATATAATAACAATAATAAATAAATAAACAAATAATAAATATAATAGTAATTAATAAGTTTAATTGATATTTAATATTTTTGTTCCTCACGTTCATTCTTACTGAACTACGCAAACGGTGCAACCTGATATAGTCGGCCATGATTAAACTCCGGTAAGTTCTCAAATGCGCCACTGGACAAAAGCCCCACATTTGTCATATTTGAGGAAAGTGAAAAGTTTGTTCGAGAGATGGAACTAGGTGTTCTTGGTGTAGAAATTTGTCAAGTGAATTCAATTTATTGTCAATTTCGCTCCCTATAGTGAAAATAAATTTAAGTGAATGGTTAATTAAATGGAAATTAATTAATTGTTCTATATCAATTGCGGATAACATTTTTTAAGTAAGTTGCTGTTTTTATTTTATATTAATAATAATAATAATAATAATAAATATTATTATTATTGTTTAAGGAAATGTGGAAATTTTTTTTAATAACTAATTTATGAAACATTTTATTTTTAAATCGTTTTTATTTATATTTTTTCTTTGGAATAATTTAATAATTGCTTTAATTTAATAATAAGATTTCTTGATATTTTCAAAAGATCTTTATTTTTATAGAATTATGTATTTTAATTAAATAACGAGATTAAGAATTGTTTGTTGTATTATAGTTAATTTTACTTACCTAATTATAAATTAATTGCCTTTATTTTAAATTTAGAAAGTACTTAAGTTTTCTTGAAGACTAATAAAATATAATTCATTAACAATTATTGTAATATTGAATATAATTTTCTAATATGAATTTCATATTTAATTAATTTTTTAAATTATATAACGTAAAAGTTTTTCTGAATTCACGTTCATACTTTTAGAAATGATAAGACTTCTTACAAAGTTTCAAATATTACGGAAGTTTAGAAAAATTATTCCAATTTTTATTTTATAATTAATGGTATTTTTTTATATTAAAAACAGTAATATTTTAAAAAGTAATATTTTTTGGAAACGTTTAATATATAAAAAAAGCAGGCTTCGCACTGACGTACTAAAATCTATACTATTTACTCCTTTTTTTGTCAAATTTCTGACACTAAAAGCTACTTTTTTACAAATTACATTAGTTTCAATCCTCTAATGATTGAAAAAAAAATTATTCTAAATCAATTTTTTGTGATTCGAAAATGAAAATTTATAATTGTTATTGAAAATTCTTTTAAACAATTGTAAATTGAAGAATGTTCGCAATATTTTTGAAAGATTAAATTACCATGTATTGATGCGCAAAACTCCAAGGATTAATTTAAAAAAAGACAAATCAGTAATCTCCAATATTATAGAAATTGTGTATAATTTTCTGCCAAAATGCAGTCGAAAATCGACTTTTAATCTTAAAAATCCGCTTGAAAGCGTGAAGTTTCTAACAAAACAAGAGAAGATCTTATTTATATATTCATTTACAATTTTATTTTTCCTAGAACTCGAGTCGATTTTCGTCTGCATTTTGGCATTAAAATAATTTTTTTGCCAATAAATTTATATTCTTAATTTTATTACAATTTTTATACTCACTTTTTAATTTTTCTATAGTTATTAATATAATCTTTCTACAATTTTTCTATAATTTTTCTATAGAATAATGCAATTTGTAATTGTTTTTGTTTATTATTTTTGAGAGATAGGATAGATATTAATTTCGCAATAATAGAGGGGTAAATAATATTCAATACCATTGTCAAATAACACAGGCACACAAAAAAATAAAAAAGTCAAAACCCAGAGGTTACACCCCCCTATCCCCATGTTTTTGGGGTCGCTAAAACCGAATATGACCATGAAAAATTTTTTTCGTCGGCCATTTTCCCGCTACCACCCCCTTACACCTGCTCCCTGGGGTTGGAATTTCAGTTTTAAAAAAGTGGTGTAGGGTGTCTATTCCTATGTTTTTTGGGTCGCTAACACCAAAAAAGACTACCAAAAACAAATTCTTCCCTCCCTTGACCCCCTACAACCCCAGGGTGAGGGGTCGAAATTCGAATTTTCGCGAAAAGTCGATTGCGGTGTCTAAACCTACGTTTTTTGGGTCGCTGAAACCAAAAAAGACTACCAAAATCAAATCCTTTCCACCCTCAACCCTCTACAACCCCCTTCAATAATTTTTGATAATTAATATTTAATTTTCAATTTCCCAAAAATCGGTCCGTTTTATTTTAAAAAAATTATTGCAGGGGATAGTAGTAGGGGGTTGAGGGTGTAAAGGATTTGATTTTGGTAGTCTTTTTTGGTTTCAGCGACCCAAAAAACATAGGAATTGACACCCTTCTCGACTTTTTTAAAACTGAAATTCCAACCCCAGGGAGCAGGTGTAAGGGGGTGGTAGCGGGAAAATGGCCAAAGAAAAAAATTTTTCATGGTCATATTCGGTTTCAGCGACCCCAAAAACATGGGGATAGGGGGGTGTAACCTCTGGGTTTTGACTTTTTTATTTTTTTGTGTGCCTAAGTTATTTGACAATGGTATTGAATATTATTTACCCCTCTATTATTGCGAAATTAATATCTATCCTATCTCTCAAAAATAATAAACAAAAACAATTACAAATTGCATTATTCTATAGAAAAATTATAGAAAAATTGTAGAAAGATTATATTAATAACTATAGAAAATAACCGACAGATTAGCTCAGTCGGATAGATGCCTGGCGTTGGTGGTCGTTTAAGGACCAAGGGTATTAGTACCCTTGGTTCGCGCCCACTTGGCTTGGTATTTTTCTGGCACGTGAGACAATCTGAGCGGGAGGTTTGACGTCGAGGTATAATGATGTGCACCGTCGATTATTGTCCGGTACACACCATTAGAACTCGACCGTCGATAAACCGGTTGTACTCAGAGAGGTTTTCTACAGTTTCCCTCTTCTCTGGCGAGAAAACCCATTGACGGGTGGTCCAGGCGTAATGCGAGTACTCCTAATAAAGTCGGCTGTAGACGCAAAATTAGGTTAATATATAGAAAATTTCTAAAGTAGAATGGTTATGCTTAATCCAAAAAAGTATTTCTCGGGGACTCTTGTCGAAGTGCGTAAGGCCAATAGGGCAGGAGTATAAACAATAAAAAAAAAAAAAAAATAACTATAGAAAAATTAAAAAGTGAGTAAAAAAATTGTAATAAAATTAAGAATATAAATTTATTGGCAAAAAAATTATTTTAATGCCAAAATGCAGACGAAAATCGACTCGAGTTCCAGGAAAAATAAAATTGCAAATGAATATATAAATAAGATCTTCTCTTGTTTTGTTAGAAACTTCACGCTTTCAAGCGGATTTTTAAGATTAAAAGTCGATTTTCGGCTGCATTTTGGCAGAAAATTATACACAATTTCTATAATATTGGAGATTACTGATTTGTCTTTTTTAAAATTAATCCTTGGAGTTTTGCGCATCAATACATGGTAATTTAATCTTTTAAAAATATTGCGAACATTCTTCAATTTACAATTGTTTAAAAGAATTTTCAATAACAATTATAAATTTTAATTTCCGAATCACAAAAAATTGATTGAGAATAATTTTTTTTTCAATCATTAGAGGATTGAAACTAATGTAATTTGTAAAAAAGCAATTAATTTATAATTAGGTAAGTAAAATTAACTATAATACAACAAAGAATTCTTAATCTCGTTATTTAATTAAAATACATAATTCTATAAAAATAAAGATCTTTTGAAAATATCAAGAAATCTTATTATTAAATTAAAGCAATTATTAAATTATTCCAATAAATAAAATGTTTCATAATTTTGTTATTAAAAAAAATTTCCACATTTCTTTAAACAATAATAATAATATTTATTATTATTATTATTATTATTAATATAAAATAAAAACAGCAACTTACTTAAAAAATGTTATCCGCAATTGATATAGAACAATTAATTAATTTCCATTTAATTAACCATTCACTTAAATTTATTTTCACTATACGGAGCGAAATTGACAATAAATTGAATTCACTTGACAAATTTCTACACCAAGAACACCTAGCTCCATCTTTTGAACAAACTTTTCACTTTCCTCAAATATGACAAATGTGGGGCTTTTGTCCAGTGGCGCAATTGATCCGTGGCGCATTTGAGAACTTACCTCCCATATTGAGCTGTCAGTTTGCTATGTTTTGTAAAGGCCTAAGCACAACTACTTTGCGAATGTCGTTCGCGAACGCAATGCATGGGTTAGAAAAGAACAAAGATATATTTGTGTCCTTTTCTAACGCATGCTTTACATTCGCGAACGACGTTCGCGAAGCAGTTGTGCGTTGGCCTTAGGCCGCAGTCCCATGGCAGCGTTTTGCGTTGCGTTGTAATAAGAGAGAATGCAGCAAACGTATATTTGCGTCTTTTCTCTCCCATTACGACGCAACGCAAAACGCTGTCATGGGACTCCAGCCTTAAAACGCGGATTGATATTCAAGGCCTAAGCCAAAAAGACTATGTGAGACGCCTTATTTTGGCCTAAATTCTAAAAGTTAGAAAAACCATTTGTTAGAATTTCAAAAGTTAGAATATTTACTTGTTAGAATTTCCAATAGTTAGAATGTTTATTTGTTAGAATTATTAAAAGTTCGAATGTTTAAATGTTAGAATTTCCAAAAGTTAGAATGTTTATTTGTTAGAATTATTAAAAGTTCGAATGTTTATTTGATAGAATTTTCAAAAGTTAGAATGCTTATTTGTTAGAATTACCAAAAGTTAGAATGTTTATTTGTTAGAATTATTAAAAGTTAGAATGTTTATTTGTTGGAATTATTAAAAGTTGGAATGTTTATATGTTAGAATTTCCAAAAGTTAGAATGTTTATATGTTAGAATTTCCAAAAGTTCGAATGTTTCTTTGTTAGAATTTGTAAAAGTTAGAATGTTTATTTGTTCGAATTTCCAAAAGTTAGAATGTTTATTTGTTAGATTGTCCAAAAGTAAGAACGTTTATTTGTTAGATTCCCCAAGTGTTAGGACGCAGTCCCATGGCAGCGTTTTGAGTTGCGTTGTAATAAGAGAGAATGCAGCAAACGTATATTTGCGTCTTTTTCTCTCCCATTACGACGCAACGCAAAACGCTGTCATGGGACTCCACCCTTAGAATGTTCATTTGTTAGAATTTTTTTGAGCAGCGAGTTTCCTTTCTATGTTACTGTTAGGCCTTAACTTCATTTCAAGAAGACTATATGGGTGATTCTCCAAAAAACCTCATTTTGCGTGTAATCAAGATTTTCTAAATAATTATAATCATTTGGGAAAATACCAAGTCATATTTCCCTATTTTATCACTTTTTCTAAATGTTCTGCAAGAAAAAGTTGTAAAATTTTATTGTTTAATACATTTTTAAAATATTTTACCACCTCAAAATCGATTTTCTAACCTGTCATCTAAGTGCTTTTCATTTTTTCAATAGATAAAACAATTATTTAAAACATGAAAATTGGTACTTTATTAATTTTTTCTAAAAGTTATGATATTTAAGAATAATTTTCAAAAATATAAATAAAATATGTCGTGTAGTTTTTTTAAATATAGAAAATGAAATTTGTCATGTAGTACCGCGTCATTCCTCTCACTCGTTGAAGATTATCCAATATTTTTGCTGTGGGTAGAGATATTGCTTAATTATTGTGATCAATATTTAAATTAACATCTCTAATATTAATTTCTTAAGTTACTTTTTAAAAAATGTCATTATTTTGCGTTAAAAAAATTAAAATTGAGACATAAGCAGAGATTCACAACCTAAAGCGTCATTCCTCTCACCGCTAATAAAAACTATATTAATATATATAAATTGATCGCAAATTTTTTTCACATAAAGTTATCCTTTATAAACATGATAGGGCATTCTAAGCTGGAGGAAAATTATTTGTCAATTAAATAAAATTAAAAAATGTTGAAATCGTCATTCCTCTCACCCGTCATTCCTCTCACTTTTTTGAATAAAAATTAAAAATTGATATGATTGTCGGTTGTTTACAAACTGCCAGTGAAAAGTGAACCTAAAATGTATGAAAAATAATTTTTGACAATTGTTTAAAGAGATTTTTGATAACTGTAAGTATTTCAAAATCTATAAAATTTATAGATAATATTAATAAATTATAATTTTTAAATAATTTTTTGTAAATAGAAAAATATATATAATAAAAAACGCCGGCGCCAAATTTTAACCTCTTAATTTTTTTGTAAATTTTAATTTAAAATATATACTTTAAAAGCTAAAGTTAGCATGATCATGCTATAGAGGTGGTAGATTTTTGAAAGCTCAATATAATTGACTGCATTAATCCATAAATAATAATTTTTTTTCTTTTCTGTTTGTAACTCACAAAAAGGAGTATTTCGGGAGAATCACCCATATACAGGAGGAACAACTCGAGTATTTCCGATGGTCCCGATTTTAACGGACGATTGGGCGTACTACCCCGAGGCGCACTAGTCTTCTGCACATCTCAACACATGCATAACTGTGTATATTTTATATATATTCCATCTGACAGCTGTAACAGCTGCAAGTTTTTATTATCTCCTCATATTGAATAATAAGTGTAAATATTAAGTGAACTTAATATTTTTAATACAGAAATTTCTAAAAAAAGTGAGAAGTGTATTTAACACTAGTGTTTTTAATTATGATTCGTCGTATTGATGAAGAGTGTTAATTTAAATAATAAAAGTTGTAATGGGATTTTCATAACCATTTTTTATCTTACAATAAAAAAAGGGTATGTTATATTATAAATTATTATCTATCCTATTGTAATATATAATTTATTATATATTTATTATTGCTGCAATTATATTTATTTCTGTCACCCCTGTCCGTCTTTCCCAGAAAGTAGTCAGCTTAGTGGTTTGCACTTTAATGTGCAAAAAAGTTCCTCGAGATGGCGCAGTACTCACTACTCGTCAGCAATATTCGTTACCTCATTCATTATTGTATTTGTTGTGTTGAAATCGGTTAGAAATCTCAACTAAATTTTATAAAAAAATGTGAAAGTAAAAAAAGTATTAACATTAAAAACTATTTTAATGTTGTAAAAAGAGCATATTGTTTAAAAAGTGAAAATGTTTTTAATCAGTAGCCGGCAAAGCTTGCCTTAGTTTAAAAATTTTTTAAAAAGTTTAAAACTTTTAAATTTTTATTTAGGGTCAAAATAAGTGAAACCGGCCACTTGAAAAATTTTTATCTCCAATATTCAAGTTATCTATGATTTTTAGTAGATATATGAGTACACTTTTTCCCCCTAAAATATTTTTCAAAAAAAAATTTTATTTTTGAAGTAATTAGGTATTGAAGTTTTAGGTCATTTTATTTTCATTTTATTATTACTTTGAAACAAATAAAGATAATTAAGTAATTTTTTTTTAAATTAAAGCTTAAAGTCTATACTTTAAAGATGAAATAAAGCGATTGCTAAAAAATGAAAATTTATAATTGTTATTAACAATCCTTTCTTAAAAACGAGGTGCGTAAGATCGACTAACTTCAAGTGTAGAACTTTTTCTTGATTGGCTATTTTTTCAAAATCCTTTATTCCTTTATTTTGATTGGATAAAATTCAAAATCCTTTATTTTGATTGGATATAATCGAGACAACATTACTTACTGATGTCAAAGCAGCTAACTTCAAGTGTAGAACTTTTTTCTCATTGGCTGATTTTTGGCTGATTTTATAATGAGTGTTCCTCATTGGCTGAATTTTATAATGATGGTGACCTCACACTTTTAAATTTTCGTTTTTCTCTTTTTTAAAATCAAAATAAATTAATTAAAATTTATTTATTAACTAAAAGTTAACCAAAAGTAGTTTAAGATAAAAATAATTTTTATTTATGATTTGGTTTGTAATAAATGAAAAGTTTTTTAATAATAAAATATATTTAATTTTATGATTCATTTTAGACGCTTCAAAATTGTTGCGCGCGCATCTTTTTTTCCAAACAATTGTTTGTTCGCTACGTAACCTCACCTCAGTGTGAAACGCATAGTTTTTTTTGGTTGGTATGAAAAATTACAAAATATTACAAGTGTCAGCAACTGTCAGCCATTTGCAAAGTGTGACAAGTGTATCGTTTCGATAAGAAGTATTGGCTGTTATTTGCTGAGTGATTTTTTTCTGAAAGTGTTGATTGTGAATTTTGTGGTTTTGTTTTTTTGTACATTTGAAAAAAGTTGCAATTTTTTTGTACATTTGAAAAAAGTTAAAGTGCATTGCATACGTTACGTACGTAAGTATTAAAATTAAAATACATGTAAATACAAATTAAATTTTTTGTTAATATTATTTGTATATATATTTATTAGGAAGAGTTTGTAAATATAATGTGTGAATTATTTGATTTATTAATTTAAAGGATTTAATTAATTTTATTAATTAAAGTTAAAGGTTAAAGTTAAATACATTAATTTAATTAAAGTTAAAGTTTTAAAGTTAAAGTTTAAAGGATACATTAATTTAATTAAAGTTAAAGTTTAAAGGATACATTAATTTAATTAAAGTTAAAGTTTAAAGGAATAAAGGACATTTGTCTGTTATTTTGATTTCTAAATGTAGAATATTGATTTTTTAAATTCTGATGTTTGTACATAATTATATTATAGTAGTAATAATTATTATTTAATATTGATTAATATTTGTTTTTTTAAATCTTAATTATTGATTTTTTAACATTTTGTTTTTTAACATTTTGGTAGTTAGTTATTATTTTGGAAAAAACTTTATGAATATTAAAGATGTACTAAAAATAACATGTGATTACGAGATACCAGATACTTGATAAACAGAGATTTAGTCAAGAGGTACTAGATTAACAGATACTCTATTAACAGATACTAGATTAACAGATACAAAACAGAAAAATTTACCAAAAATATACTTATATTTAATAATATTAATAATATTAATAGATGAAGATACATTCTTTACATTCTTAATAATCTTTAATAAGAAAGGATAAGATAAAAATTTTAGTTACTGTTAAATGTGACAATAGTAACATTATTTACATGTGTTCTGAATTAATTAATTTTATGAAAAACTATTTTTTGGAAGCGATATCTTTTCAATAAATTGAAAGAAATCATGTCGAACAAAGAAGGAACTGTTAATTAAAGTGTTACAGATTTTAATATTATACTTACTGAAGGAGGAATGTTAAATGATACTCATATTGATGAATTCGAAAAATTATTGAGAAGAGAATCAAATTCTGCTTTTAGCATGCAAAGCACTTTGTATTTTTATACGCTTGAATTTATTAGTCCGATTGAAAAAGGTAAAAAGCATATTCAAATACTTTTTAGTGGACCTATCAAGAAAGGTCATTGGATTTGCACTTATTATGATGGAATGAGACTTTATATTTATGATAGTCGTAATGAAGGATGTTTAAATGAAGATCAAAGGAAATATTTAAGTAGATTATATCCTTTTAAACCTCCAGTAGTTTTCACAACTGTTAATCAACAACCAAACAATAGTCTTGCTTGTGGAATATATGCAATATCATTCGCAACATCGATATTTTTTAATATTATGCCCTACTCTGTCAATTACTATTATTATAACATGAGAAATCATTTAATGTTAATGTTCAAAAACAATCGTTTAAGTAAATTTCCGTCAGTAAGTTCGACTAATATTAGAACTATGACTGTTGAATGTAATTGGGAGTGTCTTCTTAGAAATCGAGCTAGAGAAAAAAGTTTCCAAAATGAAGAAAATAAAATTGTTGACAATAATTTATCATCGTTGAATTCAACCAGCAATGTTTGTAAAAAAAATTTTGTTGATAGTTGTTTAGAAGATTTGCCTTTAATTCTAGCAAATGATGTTAATAATATTTCTATTGATTCAAGCAATGGAACGAAAGATACAAGATTAATAATAACTGAGAAGCAAGAAGAAAAAAGAGCTATGGTTCATTTTCCTGAAGAAGAGGAAAAATATAAAATCATAAAACGTCAAAAAAAAGCTGCTTATCAAAAAAAATATCGACAAAAAAAGCGAGAAAATAATAAAATTTTTTGCTCTGAATCATTGGATTCTAATGAATTCATTAGTGCAGAGCAAACTTTAAATACGAGACCCCAAAGCACATCTACAGCTTTATCATCAGCAGAAGAAAATATTTCTACTTCTAAAGTTAAAACGTCAATTCGTGACAAAAATGTTGCTTACAAGCGCACCTCTCGACAAAATAAACATACTTCTGTTCAAAAACAAAATCAGTCTGATATTATTTCAAAGTCACATATAGAGATGGGTTATTGTAATGAAATGAACATTACACGTGATCATTCTTATGTAAAACTTTGTGAACATAAAGTTAACAGTGAATTATTTATAAAATCAAAAACTAATGATGATTGTAATGATTTAAGAAATGTTACAAAATATACTAATTTAAAAAATGAAAATCAAGTAAAAAAAAGATCAATAATACGTTCTTTAGAGGAAGAAGAACAACATCAAGTCATGAAACGTCAAAAGAAAGCTGCTTATCAAAGAAAGTTTCGACAAAAAAACAAGAGAATAATAGAATTCTTAACCCTCAATCACTTCAAACAAAGGACAGTATTATTACAGTGTCAAAATCAAATATAAATTCAGAAAAATCCTCTACAACTGTTACTACATCTTTGGCAAAAGATAATGTAACTGTTACAGCAAATTTAGCAAATACTAATATTTCCGGTCTTAAAAAAAATGTAGCTTATCAAAAAACTCATAGCCAAAAAAACGGGATTTTGCACAGAATCAAAATTTCTCTGACCTATTTGCACAGTCCTACCGTATGATGCATAAAAAAAATTAAAAAAACAATGACTGAAAATAATGCAGAAATTTAGCCTGAGATGCAATTATTATTTTCATTAAAGCCTGGGATGGATAGTAGACGTTATAATTTACAAAGTGTCAATGAATTTGCAGCAATTTTTACTACAACTGCTGATGGTGATATTCCAGAATCATATGTTACCGTATATAATAAGAATACAAAAAGTTTACAATATATAAGTTCTATGAATCCCAATGTTGAGCCATGGATATATCCTTTATTTTATCCACATGGAACAAGAGGTTGGGACAAAAATCTGACCTGCGCTAATACAAATAAACGTGTATCAAGAGCTGCATACATCAGGCATAGAATGGCTTCTAGGGACAACAATGTATTTTTAAAGGGTGGTAGATTATTTCAGCAATGGATTGTCGACAGTTATGTGAAAATTAAAAAGGTAGGACAAATTTCTGTCGAAATAATCAAAAGAAACTTCGTGCAGATACTTACGAAGGTCTAATTGATCATTTACAAAGAAGAGCTGACGATTCGAACAATGAAGTTGGGAAAATTGTAATACTTCCATCATCTTTCACAGGTTCTCCGAGAAATATGTTACAGCATTACCAAGATGCAATGGCTATTGTGAGAAAATTTGGTAAACCTGATCTTTTTAATACGATGACGTGTAATCCAAACTGGCGTGAAATTAAGGAAAATTTATTACCTAACCAAACTGCCTTTGACAGACCAGATATTGTATCGCGTGTTTTTACCATAAAAAAAGATAAACTTATTAATACTATTGTAAAGGAACAATTATTTGGCGAAGTGATTGCTTATGTGTATGTCATTGAATATCAAAAACGTGGATTGCCGCATATGCATTTATTAGTGACTTTGAAACAAAATTATAAAATAACAACACCCGAGATTGTAGACAAATATATTTCGACAGAAATTCCAAGTCAATCAGAAAATGTTATACTTCATGACATCGTTATGAAAAATTTGATTCATGGCCCATGTGGAAATTGTTGTAAAGATAATAATAGTAAATGTTTGAAAGGTTACCCAAAACAATTCTGTTCTGAGACAATAATGGATGAAAACGGATACCCAACGTATCGCTGCCTTAATACAGGACAATACGATCGCCTAAATGGAGGAACTACAGATAATCAATACGTTATTCCATACAATCCTACATTACTTCAGTTATTTAATTGTCATATTAATGTAGAAGTAGTTTCAAGTATTAAATCCGTAAAATATTTGTATAAATATATTTTTAAGGGACATGATGCTGCTGTAGTAATTACCGATAGTAGTAATAATACAAGTTCTTTAGAATATGATGAAATAAAAAACTTTATTGAAACTCGATATGTTAGTCCTGTTGAAGCATGTGATAGAATATTTGGTAGACCATTACAGAGTAAAAGTCATTCTATTTTCCGATTACCTGTTCATTTAATTAATTGGCATACTGTAACCATTAGTGAAGAAGCAAATGATGATGCTATAAATGAAGCTTTACAGAAACGGACTATGTTATTAGAATATTTCGATTTAAATAGGCGTGATCCACAAGCTAGACAATATACATATGCAGAAATTCCATGTTATTATGTTTTTAAGAAAGAACGTGGTGAAAATGCATTAAAATGGGTGAAGCGTAAAGGGTCATTTAATGTCATTGGACGGATGTATTCAATTTCGCCCAGTCAATCAGAACTGTTTCATCTTAGATTACTTTTAATAGTAGTTAAAGGCGCTACAAGTTATGATCATCTGCGAACTGTCAACAATATTGTACATGACATTTTTCGTAGTGCATGTTTAGCATTAGGCCTTATTGAAGATGATAGAGAATGGGAACGTGCTTTTACAGAAGGAGAAGTATGGATGATGCCACAACAATTAAGACGTTTATTTGTGCGTATTTTAATTTATTGCCATCCAGTTCATCCAAACGAACTTTGGGAAAAGTTTAAAGAGGCTATGTCTGAAGATTATCAGAAAAATTATCCATCTAATGAAGCTCATAAAAGGGCATATAATGATATAATTAACTTTCTGTTGCATGAAGGATCAAATATTAGCAATTTTCCTGAAATGATACAGTTAAATGAAATAAGTATTGAAACAGAAAATCAAGCGAACAACGAAATGTCATTGCAACAACATAAAGAGATTGGTGAAATGCAATATGTGTCACTGAATTCCAAATAGAAGGATATTGTTGATGAAGTATTAAATGTAGTTATTCAAGATAAAAGAATACCATCTTCTTCATGTTATTACATTGATGGACCAGGTGGATCCGGAAAAACTTTTGTTTATACAACTTTATACCATTTGTTAAGAAGTAAAGGAAAATGTGTTTGTACTATGACATTTACAGGCATTGCCGCAATATTACTTCCCCGTGGTAAAACTGTACATAAAACATTTGGGATGCCTGTTCCATTGTTCTATGATTCTACATCAAATATTAAAAGTCAATCTAAGGAAGCTACATTTTTGAAAGAGGTTGATGTCTTTATTTGGGATGAAGCTCCAATGGCGCCAAGATATGCTATGGAATTAATTGATAGAACATTACGCGATTTCATGAATGTTGATATGCCATTTAGTGGAAAAACTATGCTTTTGGGTGGTGATTTTAGACAATTATTGCCTGTTAAAGTTAATGCTACTAGAAGCAAATTAGTTAATTTATCTATTAAATCTAGCACATTATGGAGTCATTTTAAGGTGATATCATTAACAGAAAATATGAGAACTTTACCTGGTGAAAAAGAATTTTCAGAATATTTATTATCAGTTGGAAATGGTACTTTAAATGATAATGATAATAATATACTAGCACCAGAGCAATGTGTAGAAAATGGTGATATCATTCATAAAATATTTGGAGAATTAATTATCAATAATAAATACGATGATTTAGCAAAAGTAGCAATATTGTCTGCTCGAAATGTTGATGTTGATGAAATTAACAACAAGGTACTCGAACTGTTTGATAATAAAAGTGAGCGAATTTATACAAGTGTTGATAGTACCGAAAATTGTGATAATGGAAGTATAAATGATGCTATTTTACCAGAGTATTTGAATACTTTAAATCCATCAAATTTCCCGCCTTATGAATTACGATTAAGAGCTAATTGTATTGTCATGCTACTTCGAAATCTTAGTATTAATGAAGGTTTATGTAATCGAACGCGAATGCAGGTATTAGAACTATCAAACAATCTGCTACGTTGTCGTATTTTAACAGGTGATAAGGTTGGAGATATTGTATTTATAAATCGTATTACGCTGTATTGTGAGGATATTTATCCTTTTACTTTCAAACGACGGCAATTTCCTATAAAATTAGCATTCGCAATAACAATAAATAAAAGCCAAGGACAAACTTTTGACAAGATTGGTGTAGACCTTCGTAAAAATGTATTTAATCATGGGCAAGTATATGTTGCATTTTCACGAGTTAAATCTTGGGAATCATTAATTATATATTTAGGAAATCAAAGACCTAATTTACTAATCAAGAATTATGTTTACACTGATTTATTGAAATAAAAGTAAATATTTTTTCTATAAAAATGTCTGAGTCGTTATATATTTTTTTTCTTAAAAAAGGAGTGTGTCTCAGTATGGCTGTCTTTACGCGTAAGACTTTCTTCGACGCTTCTTATTGGTAAATTATGTCATTTTTTTGTAATAAGATTCACACGTAAGATTTCTTTACACGTTTCTTTCTTATCAATTGGTCAAAGACGTTTTAATTTCCTAATTTCAAATAATAGTTCAAACTTCAGATAATTATTTAAGACACTTATTTGTACGTTTTTTAATGTACTGCCAACCAGTTCATCCAAATGAACTTTGAAAAAAGTTTAAAGATAATATTTCTCAAGATTATTAACGAAATTTTGCATCCCATGAATCTTATAGAAAAGCATATATTGAAATAAATTATTTTCTTCGAAATGACGGAGTACTTACATTTTTTGTATAATATTTACAGAAACCACACTTACATTTCTTTTTTATAGCAAAAGTAGGAACGATTTTAAGAAACAAAAGTAAATTTTTAATTTAATATCCTCTGTTTATGGCTTTCTTTGACAGTAGAGATTTTTTTTTGCTAGCTAAGTGAAAAATAGTTAAAAATTGTTTATTTAGTAACGTTTTTCTTTCATCACTATTTTTTAAAATATAAATTTACTATGGAAGATTTTAAATGTTACAAAATTTAATTAACAAATAGATTACTTTGATTATAAAAAGGTTTTCTATAACTTCATCGTACAAAACTTTTTATAAAATGTGCCATTCTTGAAATATACGCTTTTTTTTAAGCAAAGAAAAGTGTTGTTTTTTTATCAAAACCATAAACTTTAGAAATGATACATTTAGAAACAGATAAAAACAGAACTAGAATTGTAAAGGTATAAAAAATTGTTTTACGCACAACATAGGCTATTATTTTATTAAATTGAATAATATTTAAAAATTCCTATTATCAGAAACTGTCACTCAAATTGATACCTTAACAAACAAAAGACTGTAATTTAAAGAATAAAAACGCAAGAGAAAAAACGCGCGCGCGGCAGCGCGCGATCGTTCTCGTTCTTTTAAACAATTGCAAATTGAAGAATGTTCTCAATGTTTTTGAAAGATTAAATTACCATATATTGATGCGCAAAACTATAAGGATTCATTTAAAAAAAAGAAAAATGAGTAACTTCCAATATTATAGAAATTATGTAAATTTTGCTGACAAAATGCAAGCAAAAATTGACTCAAGTTCCTGGAAAAAGATCCTTATTCCTGGAAACGAATAAATAAGATCTTCTTTTGTTTTGTTAGAAACTTCACGCTTTCAAGCGGATTTTTAAGATTAAAAATCGATTTTGGCCTGCATTTTGGCAGAAAAATCTACACAATTTCTATAATTTTGGAGGTTACTCATTTTTCTTTTTTTTAAATGAATCCTTATAGTTTTGCGCATCAATATATCGTAATTTAATCTTTCAAAAACATTGAGAACATTCTTCAATTTGCAATTGTTTAAAAGAATTGTTAATAACAATTATAAATTTTCATTTTTTAGCAATCGCTTTATTTCATCTTTAAAGTATAGACTTTAAGCTTTAATTTAAAAAAAATTACTTAATTATCTTTATTTGTTTCAAAGTAATAATAAAATGAAAATAAAATGACCTAAAACTTCAATACCTGATTACTTCAAAAATAAAATTTTTTTTTGAAAAATATTTTAGGGGGAAAAAGTGTACTCATATATCTACTAAAAATCATAGATAACTTGAAAATTGGAGATAAAAATTTTTCAAGTGGCCGGTTTCACTTATTTTGACCCTTTAATATTATATTTTTTATTCATTGTATACGTTCATGTTTGTTTTTGTCTTGAGTAAAATTTCATCTCAAATAATAAATAAAAAAATGGATTAAAGTTAACCCTCCGTCACACACCTAGGGAGGGATTCCCTCTACGGTTTCAGTATTTTTTAAATAACTTTTGTTTTCCTCATTGCAAAATAAAATCAGTTTCTATACCTTTCGACAATTTACTCCTCAACACATTTCTAAAAAAACATTTAGTTTAAACATAATTAATATTTAATTATGAAGCTTCAAAGCCAGAAGAAACTCGAAAAAGTGAGGTTATGTTAAATAAAAAATCAAGTTCTAAAAACATTTTTTGTTCCACTGTTGGTTGATGACAAAATTATATTATAAATATAATTAAAATAAATTGTTTAATGATTTTTTTGCTTATTTGTTAATGTTACATTATTTTTACATGTCGAGTGGAATTTCTTTGAAGATGTGCATTCGTGTAATTAATTTTTATTTTTGAGACCGAAAATTAATTTGATTAATTTTATAATTTAGAATAATTTACTACATATTTGTAAGTTTGTGTTAAAACTAAATTTTTGTTGATTCCTTTGTTTATGTTGTAATGTTGCTTATTTTACAATGTGGTGAGCGATTCCCTCTGAACGTGTGTAAGGTCGGAATATTTTCTCATGTGTGTGACGGAGGGTTAATGCTATTTATATTATCTAAATTTGTTTTCTTTATTTTAAATATACTATTTATCTATGACTTTCCTTTAACTTTTATTATAAATCAGTTTATCTGATAATTTAAACGATTTAAACGAAAGTCATCAGTTTATTGTACAACACATTTATGTATTTTCATACTAATTATTCAATTGTTCTATCATCTTTTATGAGTTAAAAATACAATATTATTTCTTATCGTGTATTTTTAACATCACTAACAACAAGATTTCATTATAAAAACAAATAATTTATTCGTTTCTATGATATTTTTCTATTGCTTTAGTGAATTTTGAGCGAGTGTTGAGAACAGCGCCATCACGTGTTACTTTTTGGCACATGAAAACGCAAACCACTAAGCTGACATATTTTTCCTTCAAAATACATAGGAGTCGGACTGGGATGTTTCTGTTATAGCATTGTATTTGAGGTTAACCATAACCTCCAAAGAGGAATTTTTCCAACTAAACTAAGTTTTCGGATTTAACGCTCTACGATATTTCAAAGATTTTAAAAGAGATTTATAAATTATAAAATCTAATAAAGATGAAATCAAGCAAAAATATTTCAGAAGATACAAACTCTTTTGGGGCATTTCATTTAGTGTTTTCAAAATCAACTGTCACAGAACTTGCACATAACCAAGAAAATTGTAAACAAAACAAACACACATTATTTAAAGATACACAGATAGAGTTTATACAGTTATGCGTGTGTTGCGATGTGCATAAGACTAGTGCGCCTCAGGGTAGTACGCCCAGTCGTCCGTTAAAAACGGAGACGCATGCATATCCCCTAATCGCCAAGTCGTCGAATGATCAAATAGTCGAATGCCAAGTAATCGAATGGACAAAACGTCGAATGCTAAGAATATCGAATCTTCAGTTAATCGAATGCTAAAAACATCGAATTCTCAATTCGTCGAATGTTCAAAACGTCGAATGTTTAAAACGTCGAATGCTAAAAACGTCGAATGTTCAAAACGTCGAATGCTCAAAACGTCGAATCGTCATTTAGTCGAATGGTAAAACCATCGAATAGTCCATTCGTCGAATGCTTAAATAGTCGAAACGCCATCTGTTCGAATTATCAAGTAGTAGAATGGTAAAGTTGTCGAATCCCTTGCGAAATCGTTTTACCAAATGTCTCCCCACGTGGGTATACATTTGGGATACATTTGGGAGACATTTGGTAAATTGCTTTATAATTCTGTTAAAAGACAGAATTTGATGAAAAAAACGATTGGAAATTGAAAAGGAACATTTGGAGAATGAAATTATGCAAATATTTTTATAAAGAAAGCTTTGAATAATTAATAATTAACTGAAATGTGCAAAAATGTCATTGTGATTTTATAGCAAGGTTATTTTTCATAATTACTTATGATAACGGTGTAAATAAAGAAAAAAATAGTGTATATTGTTAAAAGAACGTAAAAATATTAATTACATCTATTAATAAGACTAATTAAACAATAAAACTTGTAATTTAATTAAATGCAAATGGTAAAGTGATATTAAAGTAATATCTACTTTACCAACAACTTATTCTATTTCAGCATTAGAAAGACACTAGAAACAATCAAAAGTCCCTAACGGCAGATATCCCCGCGCGGCGTTTGGTTTGACGCAATATTCTACAGGGTGTTCTTTTTTTAATGATGGCAGAGAAATGCTACTTTTATATTAAAGTAACTTACGGTTATTATTTCTAATTGTAAAATAATTACCGTTTAAATTTTTTAATTATAGTCACCATCAATATTTTCTAAAAATTAAATATTCTCACCTTTTTTCTAGGGCATGTTCCGAATAGAAAAATTGCATTTAGGAAAAAGGAGGAATTTAAATATTATTTTTATTGGCCAAAAGTCTCTATCCTTTTTCTCTTTAAAAGTTAAAATAAACATTATATTTTTTAAAAATGATAAATATTCTTAGAATTTTTCTCAATGGAGCAACGAATAAAAACATTGCGCTTTTTGTAAATAGGAGGAGGAAATATTTAATTTTTAAAAAATAAAACATAATCCCAACCCCCCAAAAAAAAATTGAAGCTTTTAGACGAATAAAAATAAGAAACAAACTCCTCCTATTTTCAAAATCAATTTTTCTATTTGTTGATTAAGTTAAACAAAATGGAGAAAATACTTAATATATGAAAAATAAAACATTATAACCTCAACCCCCAAAGAAAAAATGGTTGCTTAACACCAATGAAAATAATAAACAAACTCCTCCTATTTTCAAAATCAATTTTTCTATTTGTTGGTTAAGTTAAACAAAATGGACAAAATACTTAATATTATATGAAAAATAAAACATATAACCTCAACCCCCAAAGAAAAAATGGTTGCTTCACACCAATCAAAATAATAAACAAACTCCTCCTATTTTCAAAATCAATTTTTCTATTTGTTGGTTAAGTTAAACAAAATGGACAAAATACTTAATATTATATGAAAAATAAAATATATAACCTCAACCCCCAAAGAAAAAATGGTTGCTTTAGACCAATCAAAATAATAAACAAACTCCTCCTATTTTCAAAATCAATTTTTCTATTTGTTGATTAAGTTATACAAAATGAAGAAAAGAATAATATTTTTAAAATAAAACATATAATCCTAACCCCCTAAGAAAAAATGGATGTTTTAGACCAATCAAAATAATAATCAAACTCCTCCTACATAAAGAAAGAAAATTTTCTATTTGTCGCTTTAGTTAAACAAAATATGAAGCGAATATATTAAATTTAAGCTCAACCCTTTACAAAAAATATACTTCTAGCTAATAAAAATAAGATTCAAACTCTTCCTACTTAAAATTAAAGTTTAGGTACTATGAACTATACAAAAATAGATTGAATCTCCTCCTATTTTTTCGGAAAGGGTTGTGGTTAAATTTCATATTTTTTTAAAGTTTAATATTTTCTCCATTTTGTTCTATTTGAGCACACGAAGGAAAAATATCTTTCATTCAGAAGGAGGAGTTTAAGTTTTAATTTAATTGGTTTAAAACATTCATTTTTTCTTTTGGGGGTTGGAAAAATATGTTTTATTTTTTAAATATTAATTTTTTCTGCATTTTGCGTTTAACTAAATCAAAAAATAGAAAAATTGATTTTGAAAATAGGAGGAGTTTGGTTGTTATTTTGATTGGTTTAAATCATCTATTTTTTCTTAGGGGGTTAGGTTTATATGTTTTATTTTTTAAATATTAATTAGATTCTCCATTTTGTTTAACTCAACCAATAAATAAAACATTGCATTTTGAAAATAGGAGGAGTTTATTTTTATTGGCGAGAAGTTTTTTTTTCTTAATGGGTTAAGACTAAATGTAACTTTTTAAAAATTAAATATTCACTCCCTTTTTGTATTGTTGAACCAATCAATAAAAAATTTGTTTTCTTTAAGAAGGAGGAGTTTGAATCTTATTTTTATTAGCTAGAAGTATATTTTTTGTAAAGGGTTGAGCTTAAATTTAATATATTCGCTTCATATTTTGTTTAACTAAAGCGACAAATAGAAAATTTTCTTTCTTTATGTAGGAGGAGTTTGATTATTATTTTGATTGGTCTAAAACATCCATTTTTTCTTAGGGGGTTAGGATTATATGTTTTATTTTAAAAATATTATTCTTTTCTTCATTTTGTATAACTTAATCAACAAATAGAAAAATTGATTTTGAAAATAGGAGGAGTTTGTTTATTATTTTGATTGGTCTAAAGCAACCATTTTTTCTTTGGGGGTTGAGGTTATATATTTTATTTTTTATATAATATTAAGTATTTTGTCCATTTTGTTTAACTTAACCAACAAATAGAAAAATTGATTTTGAAAATAGGAGGAGTTTGTTTATTATTTTCATTGGTGTGAAGCAACCATTTTTTCTTTGGGGGTTGAGGTTATAATGTTTTATTTTTCATATATTAAGTATTTTCTCCATTTTGTTTAACTTAATCAACAAATAGAAAAATTGATTTTGAAAATAGGAGGAGTTTGTTTCTTATTTTTATTCGTCTAAAAGCATCAATTTTTTTTGGGGGGTTGGGATTATGTTTTATTTTTTAAAAATTAAATATTTCCTCCTCCTATTTACAAAAAGCGCAATGTTTTTATCCGTTGCTCCATTGAGAAAAATTCTAAGAATATTTATCATTTTTAAAAAATATAATGTTTATTTTAACTTTTAAAGAGAAAAAGGATAGAGACTTTTGGCCAATAAAAATAATATTTAAATTCCTCCTTTTTCCTAAATGCAATTTTTCTATTCGGAACATGCCCTGGAAAAAAGGTGAGAATATTTAATTTTTAGAAAATATTAATGGTGACTATAATTAAAAAATTTAAACGGTAATTATTTTACAATTAGAAATAATAACCGTAAGTTACTTTAATATAAAAGTAGCATTTCTCTGCCATCATTAAAAAAAGAACATCCTGTAGAATATTGCGTCAAACCAAACGCCGCGCGGGGATATCTGCCGTTAGGGACTTTTGATTGTTTCTAGTGTCTTTCTAATGCTGAAATAGAATAAGTTGTTGGTAAAGTAGATATTACTTTAATATCACTTTACCATTTGCATTTAATTAAATTACAAGTTTTATTGTTTAATTAGTCTTATTAATAGATGTAATTAATATTTTTACGTTCTTTTAACAATATACACTATTTTTTCCTTTATTTACACCGTTTTCATAAGTAATTATGAAAAATAACCTTGCTATAAAATCACAATGACATTTTTGCACATTTCAGTTAATTATTAATTATTCAAAGCTTTCTTTATAAAAATATTTGCATAATTTCATTCTCCAAATGTTCCTTTTCAATTTCCAATCGTTTTTTTTCATCAAATTCTGTCTTTTAACAGAATTATAAAGCAATTTACCAAATGTCTCCCAAATGTATCCCAAATGTATACCCACGTGGGGAGACATTTGGTAAAACGATTTCGCAAGGGATGTTCAAAACATCGAATCGTCATTTAGTCAAATGCTAAATACATCGAATCTTCATTTAATCGAATGCTAAAAACATCGAATTCTCAAATCGTCGAATGTTCAAAACGTCGAATGATAAAAACGTCGAATGCTAAAAACATCGAATCGTCAACATGTCGAATGTTCAAAACGTCGAATTATCAATTTGTCGAATGCTCAAAACATCGAATTGTCAATTCATCGAATGCTTAAATCATCGAATTTTCCATTCGTCGAATGTTCAAAACGTCGAATGATCAAAACGTCGAATGCTAAAAACATCGAATTCTCAAATTGTCGAATGCTCATGTGACGTATGTGTATGATGCGCTCCTCTCTCGATAGAGGCAGCACTAAAATTCGCGGTTTAATTCAAATTATACTTTAATATAATAATATAATGAATACATTTAATTTATTGAGAATTCTACGTATAATTTAGAATATTGGCAAGCAACATGGGCAAATCGACAAAATACTTTCCCACAGTAAAATCTTAAGTGGAAAAAATCATAAACTCAAATACAATAGAGCATGCAGTGGAGGCGACGAAACTTAATCCTTCCTGTAATAAATATTTTAGGATTATTTGAGTATAACACTAAAAATAAGTACATGTTTTACTTATTTGTCACGTTTTTGAAATTCACATTTATGGTTTTATTGCTTCTTAAAGAAACTCGAGTAAATCGTTCATCTGGTTACCATAAAACCCCAAGACCCTTTTTTTGCCTGAGCAATAAAAAGGGGATGCTTTTGTTTCGTCATCCCTACTGCATGGACTAGTTAGCAAAAAATCAGAGACACCTACTTTTCCGCCTTTTTGGGTTTTTCCTCTTTTTAACCAACTAGAGCGAAGGAGGCGTACTTCTGCCTTCCTTCCTGGCACTCGGGGATGGGGGCGGCGGCCCCCAGGATGGGACCGTAGGGATTCCGCTTTGAAAATAAATTCAGAATCTAAACTCAAGAACAATATTATCATTCTTATAACAGTTTGAATTTTAAGAGTTTTGCCGCGTGAATCTGACTCGGCGCGTTACACGTAAAATTTTGGTGTCAGAAGTGGGATTCTGCAAACTTTCCGCGAGTGAAATATTAAAAACTGTTGAGTGAAAATTGTGCGGGATTTGTGCAACAGACTATTTATTAATAAATAAATAATTAATTAATCGATACACCTCCCGAGTACGTAGTGGATTGAGGAGCTTCCGAAAAGAAGGTTTTATCGATTCAAACGAAGGAAGGAGATCGAGACCGGAAGGAGCTGCTGCACCAGAAGGAGACGAGGATCGACAGGAAGTGAGGAGCCGGGGCGACCAAGGACGAGAACCAGAAGAAGAAGACGCGTAGGAATAGCCGCGACACCCCTCAAAGGTTTTTGGCGGGTTTTTAAACCTGGAGGCACGAGGTACGATCTACGCGTACCTGGGTCGCAGAAGGTGATCCAAGGACCCCGCTGTCATTCCTTTGGATTGCTTCAGGCTTACGATATTGGAACATCGAACCGAAGAGATTGATCCGCGAGTGCCAGAGTTGGTGTATCTAGTGACAGTAAATTTTAAAATTAAAAAGATAAATTATTTGAAGGGTGTAAAGTGTACCGTTTGTTAAGATCAATCATTCATCGAGAACTTCGAATTGGTAAGTCGATTGCCCAATTGTTGTTAATGTTGCGAGCCAATATATAAAAATAAAACAAAATTCAAAAGATTACATACATCTTAATACATTGAAATATATAAATGTACGTTGAAAATTGAATTAACTTAAATTAATTAAATTCAGCTACAGTGGATAGTAAAACAGAAATATTAAAAGAAAAAAATTTAAATAAAAAAAAAAAGCAAAGGTAGTTAAAATACTTACTAGAATCTGTTGAGTGCACTTAAAATTTTAAGTTCATAGTGTGAATGCATTAGGAAAAATTTTATTTTTCATTGTCTTTTCTCGAGAGGTGGTTTAATGACTAAATACAAACACGTCTTACTATATAAATAAACTATTGACAACTGTCGTCAATTTTTGCAAAATTGTTGAATAAAATTGTTTAATAAAATTAGAATAAAGATAAAATATCGAAATTTGTGTTAAAGAATACATTTTAAAAATTTGATCATCCCGGAAAGTTGAATACATTGCAATTTAGAATAATGCTTACTCGCAATAGATCGGTTAGAGGTGGAGGGGGTGTTACCGTTGGTAACTTTTGTTTTAGTTACCCTTCGGTAACTAAAACAAAAGTTACGCAAAAAACTCCTGCAGCTATCAGTGCCAGGGGTCGAGCACGATTGCGGGAGGCGGGATCGCGCGTGGTTTCAAATTTAAGGGTTCGTAATAGTAATATATTTGTCCCGGATATGGAGGATAGTGAATTAAATAATGATGTCGAAATGGAAACAACGCGTGAAACTTCCGAAAATGGTCAATTTCGAAATCCTGAGAACATCCGCCGCGAAAATATTATACATAATTTGCCTCGTTCTGCCTGTTTGCAACAAACAGCTGAATTTAATTCGCCCGACCGCGCTCTAAGTATTTCGAGTGGTACTGTTTCAGGCGCGAGTTTCTCCGGGCGACTTGCATTAAACGATAAAGAACCCGACGACCCTATCCCCTTTAAGGCAGCACTTGAATTTTTGCCAAAAAGTTTCGACGGCGAAAACATGCCCATTAACCGATTTATTAATGATTGCCTCTACGCAAGAGACTCGATCGCAATCAGTGATCGTCGCTATTTATTTTTAATGATTAGGTCGAGAATAATTGGAAACGCGTACGATTCCTTGCAGAACCGTGACGTTAATTCTCTCGAAGAATTATTAAGTCACTTAAAGGAAACGTATACCGAAAAACATAGCATGAGCCAATTCAATGACGAAATCAAAACTGAGCCTCGAGAAAATCGCGAAGCCCCACTCGAACATAAAGATAGGAAAAATTTAAAGGATAGATTTCGTTCCCATGACAACGCGAGTGGCCGCACAAGAAAATTCGGCGCGAAACCTTCCGAGAAAACTAAAGACGGAAAAAACAAACCTGACGACGACGATGACGATAAATGCTATAACTGCGGTAAACGGGGACATATTGCGCGTAATTGTAGAAGATCGAAAGAAAAACGCGAATGTTATTATTGCCATAAAATTGGCCATTTATCAAGAGATTGTCGTAAAAAGAAATATGACGAAAATAAAGAGGATAAACCGTGCGGCTATTGCAAAAAACCTGGACACAGTTACGAAAAATGTCGGAAACGTTTAGGCAAGGTTGCGGAAGAGAAAAAAGAAAAAACGGAAGATTTAAACGAGAAATAGGTTCGTCACAATGGTGCGACGACGAACTTGCGCAATGCGATGCACCAATTAGACGGGTTATAATGTCCTTTGGAACGCCAAGAAAGGAACCTTCTCCTAGTGTCACTATCGCCAGTGTCGACCTTAAAAACAGTAATGGTAAATTCCTTGTTGATACAGGAGCTGAATTAAATCTTGTCAAAAAATCTAGTTTAAATAACAATGCTTCTATAAATTCAGAAATAAAATATGATTTATTTGGCATTGTCGAACAAGGCGTGACGACTCTCGGAGAAGTGCATTTAAATGTCAACAATGCAGCCTGCTCTTTTCAAATTGTTCCAAATGATTTTCCTTTGGATTGTGACGGCATGTTAGGTATGCTTTTTTTGTCCGACTCCGTGATCGACCTAAAAACTAAAACAATTAAACACAAACTCGGGGTGTTTTCCTTTATTAATCCTCCACAAAAAATAGCAAAAGTGATCGTGAAAGCAAAGACTAAACAAAAAATAACCTTACCTGTTGCAAACACAAACTTACGTGAAGGCTATTTGCCTTTATTACCAGCAGGTCCAGGTGTTTTCTTGGGCGAAGCATTAGTTACTGTTCTTTCCGGAAAAATTAGTCTCCCTTGTTACAATTGCACCACTCGAGACATTGAATTTTCTGTTTCTCCTGTCACCTTAGAGGAATTCGAGATTTATAACCCTTCTTCTGGCACTAGAAAAACAAAAGCAAAATTAAAAGCAAATGTCAGAAAAATTGCGTCAGATAATCGTTTTAAAAAATTATTAAATGAACTCCACTTGGAAAATTTAAACGAAGAGGAAAGAAATAGTTTATTAAAATCTTTTAAAAAATATCCTTTCCAATTTTTTCTAAATGGGGACAAACTAGGGTGCACCAACGTTATTAAGCACAAAATTAATACCGTAGATGATAACCCTATTAATAAAAACAATTATCGTTACCCTACCGTACACAAGGAATTTATACGAGACGAGTCGAGTAAATTACAAGACAACAAAACAATTTCTCCTTCGAAATCCCCCTATAATTCGCCGGTTTGGATCGTTCCTAAAAAACCTGATTCTCAGGGAAACATGCGTTATAGAATGGTTATAGATTATCGACAACTCAACGAAAAAACTGTGGGCGATGCCTACCCTCTTCCAAAAATAACCTCTACTTTGGACCAATTAGGGGGAGCCCGATACTTCACCACTCTCGATCTTGCATCTGGATTTCATCAAATTGAAATCGACCCTGCAGATCGCCACAAAACTGCTTTTTCCGCACTTTATGGGCACTTTGAATTTAATCGAATGCCTTTCGGGTTGAAAACTGCACCCGCTACTTTTCAACGCATGATGGATCTAGTATTGTCGGGTTTGCAAGGTGTAGAGATGTTTGTGTATATGGACGATATTGTCATATATACAAAATCTCTACAAGAGCACAGCGAAAAGCTCGAAAAACTGTTAGGACGGTTAAAAACTGCTGGCCTTGTTCTTCAACCTGACAAGTGTCATTTTCTTAGAAAAGAAATTGGTTATTTAGGTCACATCATCTCGGAAAAAGGGGTAAGGTCCGACCCGAAAAAAGTAGAGTCCGTGAAAAATTTTCCTCGGTCCAAATGTCAAAAAAATATTAAGCAGTTTCTAGGCCTGGCAGGATATTATCGCCGTTTTATACCCGATTTTGCTTTCCTTGCTAAACCTTTAACACTATTATTAAAAAAGGATTCTCCATTCGTTTGGTCTCAAACGGTTGAAGAGTCTTTCGAAAAGTTAAAAACTATTCTATGCACCGAACCGCTTTTACAATATCCTGATTTTTCGCGACCTTTTATAATCACTACCGATGCATCCGATTATGCAATCGGCGCCATTTTGAGTCAAGGTGAAATCGGTAAAGATCCGCCCATCGCTTACGCTTCTCGAACCTTAAGCAAATCCGAACTAAATTACACGACAACGGAAAAAGAATTGTTAGCAATTATATTTGCCGTGAAACATTTTCGACCATATGTATACGGTCAAAAATTCACTCTTGTTACCGATCACCGCGCTCTGGTATGGTTGAGTCAATTGAAGGATCCAACGATTGGATCCCGACTTGCTCGATGGAAAATCCAGTTGCAGGAGTATGATTATATAATCATCTACAAGCCGGGTAGAATAAACGCCAATGCAGACGCTTTATCGCGAAACCCTGTTGACGAGACGGAAATAATCAATACTGACAATAACGAAACAGAAAAAAGACGAGACTATCATGAACATCCAATAGAAAAAGTATTTTTGAGTTATGGCAACGAGTGTGTCGTTGACATTGTAGGAAATCAGAAAAGAAATGCATTTTGTACAGAAACCGTTATGGACACTACTTACGGAAACACACTTTCAGAGAATAGCCGTGTGGGCTATGGAAGAGGCACGGTGGAGAAAGAGGTAGATGCATATGCCTCGGGCAGCTCCGACTCTGTTCACTGCATTGCATCCGCTTCAAGATTTTCCAAAGGCCACGGAAAATTATTTAGTGAATGTAGCACTGAATCAGATTCGCTGGCCCACATCCCCTGCCTTATTTCCGACAATGGTTATAACAAAAGTCGTGTGGACTTTTATGAGAGAGAGGAAAATTGTGATAATTTTCCTCGTTGTGTTGAGAAGACCGCAGCTGTTATGAGCTCCGGCAATGTTTCGTGTATAGTGTTGTGCGTTGACCATAACGATGACAGTGACGATGACGATTTAGTACAAACCGAGAGAGATTTGTTAAAGGGTAACTGGGGTGACGTTATCTGTAGTTTACTACAGAAAAAGCGATGAAAACGACGAAAAAAAAACGAAATGAAACGACGAAAGCGATGTTGACAATGACGAAAGACCTAAAAAACGAAGAAATATTTGTGAAGGTTCTTCACCGGTTATTTCTCAAATTTTCCATACTGGGTCGAAACAAGGAAACGTTGTTTTAACTCCCTTGTTTCAACTCAGCAAAGATAAAGCATGGATGAGAGATGATAATATTGTTAATTTTGTTTCTTGTGACGGAGTTTTGACAACACCAATGGGCAGAGAGTTACTAGACAATTCTATTATTCAACTTTCTTATCTGAAAGATCCTCAGGCGTGTATAGGTTATGTAACCTCGAATCCCCACGGCGGTCGTTTAGTTTATAACCTGTATATAAAAGAAAATTTTAATTCTAAAGTTTTTGCGAAAAACATAGAAATTGCAGTTAATACCTTAAGAGAAGCTCTTGAGTGCTCGAAACTTAAATCATTCAGCATTGCTCGCGAAGGAAATGGTTTCGACAAATTATCATGGTCCACCATCGAATCCATTTTTCGAACTCACTTCGGTAAGGGCGGTTACGAGATAACCGTGTGCACTGGTGAAATTGAAATTCCGGAAATTTCTAAGCGTCCAGAAATTATCCGTGAGTGTCACGACTCCACTGTCGGCGGCCATAAAGGTGAGACTAAAACGTTAGAAAGAATTAGGGAACGTTTCTATTGGCAAGGAATGAGAAACGAAGTTCGCGAATATGTAAAAACATGCGAGACATGTCAAAAAAGAAAGTTAACTCGAATAAAAACTAAAATGCCAATGCGTATTACCGACACTCCAACTCGAGTTTTCGAAAAGATACAAATCGATTTAGTTGGTCCTTTACCGATTACTGAATCCGGAAATCAGTACATGCTCACTTGGCAAGACAACCTGAGTAAATACTCAGGTGCAGTTCCCCTTTCGAAAATTGACTCTCCTCACGTCGCAATTGCTCTCGCAGAAAATCTTATTTGTATCTTCGGTTGTCCTGAAACAATACAAACCGATCAGGGCTCTCAATTTATGAGTGATATCATGGAGAATATTGCTAAATTATTTAAAATTCGGAAAATTCGATCGAGCGCGTATCATCCACAATCACTCGGTTCGTTAGAACGAAGCCACCATACGTTCGTGGAATACTTGCGAAACTACGCTGAACGAACAAACTGGGATCAATGGCTGCCATATGCCTTGTTCTCTTTTAACACGTCCGTCCATGAATCCACTGGATTAACGCCTCACGAAGTTGTTTTCGGCAGAAAGGTTCGTTTTCCCTCGGAGTTTGCAAACGAAGAGATACCTATGACATATATTCAATTAGTCGATGAACTCTTAAATAAAATTATCGAAACCGAATCACTTGCAACGGCGCGCTTAGAAGCTGCTAAAAGACGGTGTAAAAAATATTACGATCGTAAAATTAATGAAAGAAAATTCGAGTTAGATCAATATGTGTATGTATTAGTAGATATAAGGGACGACAAATTCGACGATCATTATTCTGGTCCATTCAAAATTACAAAAGTAATTGATGATTTAAATGTCGAGATTCAACTCACTCAGCGGCAAAAGAAGGTAGTGCATGTGAACCGCCTAAAACATGCTTTTCTAAGATACATATAAAAAACAAATTGTAAGTGTGATGATCGTTTGAAATTTAAAGAACCTTATATTCAAGAAATTTAAAAGTTTCACTTACCCCTGTTTAAAGGCTAGAGTGTGTAAATAAGTAGAATGTCCTTTTAAATTTGTAGTGTCCTTTTAAAACTTGCAAAATAGAAAAGAAGGTAACAGGTAGAAACCACTATTCGAGAAAAGGCAGAAGAGAACTCCTCTGTTTATTTCACAAGTCGTATTTCTGAAATTATAAAATGTTAAGAGAATGAAACAATTTATTTTATCGAAGTCAAAATTATGCTAATTAATTAAATATTAAAATTTTACACTTGATTGCAATACATATGATTTTTTTAAAAAGAAAATAGAAAGAATGAATGAATGAATATTTTAGAATTATCAATAAGCAATTTATATCAATCATAGATAATAATCTAATGTTATAAACAATACTGCATCTCTGTTGTATTGATATTAAATAACGAATGTTAAATTAGATAAATAACATAATCTAATAAAGTATAAACACTAACTTTCACTACAGATAATAACACTCTGTTAATAATTAAACAAAATTTCAGTCAATACAATAATACAAAACCATGCTGCTAACTTTAACCTAACCTCAAAATGCACAACAGGATTAGAATCTGTGATTGTTATAATGAATTATATTTTAACCTATATAATAATTATTTTACTTAAGAAAATTTTAATTTAATCTCATAAAGAAATGAACTTCAACTTTGTTAATTAATCAAAGCTTATTTATAAAGAACATAAATGTACTCACCAAACTAAACTATAGACGCTATGCAACTACGAACGCAAAAATGTAAACATTAGAATAGAACCAGAATTTAAATAACTTTGTAGACACATCTTTATTAATTATCGCTCGAACACACAAAACACATTAATTATTATTTATCACTTTAATACATTGTTGTTGTATTTGTAAAAAGACATTTCATCGAGATGCCTTTTTATTAAGGAGGGAAGTGTGACGTATGTGTATGATGCGCTCCTCTCTCGATAGAGGCAGCACTAAAATTCGCGGTTTAATTCAAATTATACTTTAATATAATAATATAATGAATACATTTAATTTATTGAGAATTCTACGTATAATTTACAATATTGGCAAGCAACATGGGCAAATCGACAAAATACTTTCCCACAGTAAAATCTTAAGTGGAAAAATCATAAACTCAAATACAATAGAGCATGCAGTGGAGGCGACGAAACTTAATCCTTCCTGTAATAAATATTTTAGGATTATTTGAGTATAACACTAAAAATAAGTACATGTTTTACTTATTTGTCACGTTTTTGAAATTCACATTTATGGTTTTATTGCTTCTTAAAGAAACTCGAGTAAATCGCTCATCTGGTTACCATAAAACCCCAAGACCCTTTTTTTGCCTGAGCAATAAAAAGGGGATGCTTTTGTTTCGTCATCCCTACTGCATGGACTAGTTAGCAAAAAATCAGAGACACCTACTTTTCCGCCTTTTTGGGTTTTTCCTCTTTTTAACCAACTAGAGCGAAGGAGGCGTACTTCTGCCTTCCTTCCTGGCACTCGGGGATGGGGGCGGAGGCCCCCAGGATGGGACCGTAGGGTCTAGGAGGAAAACGAGAAGGGAGAAACTGTTCTACTTCCGAAATATTAACTCGTGTTGAAAAGTAAAATAAACTTAATGTAGAACGAACTTCGAAGTCTTTAATTTAATCGAAAATTGCCTATCATAATCCTACAATTATAATTCAATAAATTAACAGTTTACTTCACCGCGAGAGTTGAGCTTCTAAGCTCTTTGTTGCGGAAACGAGCCATCACCGTCGAGGATTCAGCTTTGAAAATAAATTCAGAATCTAAACTCAAGAACAATATTATCATTCTTATAACAGTTTGAATTTTAAGAGTTTTGCCGCGTGAATCTGACTCGGCGCGTTACACTCAAATAGTCGAAACGCCATCTGTTCGAAATGTCAAGTAGTAGAATGGTAAAGTAGTCGAAACGCCATCTGTTCGAATTGCCAAGTAGTAGAATGGTAAAGTAGTCGAATGTTCAAAACGTCGAATGATAAAAACGTCGAATGCTCAGAACATCGAACTGTTAGGGTGGAGTCCCATGACAGCGTTTTGCGTTGCGTCGTAATGGGAGAGAAAAAGACGCAAATATACGTTTGCTGCATTCTCTCTCAGTACAACGCAACGCAAAACGCTGCCATGGGACTGCGGCCTTAATTCGTCGAATGTTCAAAACGTCGAATGATAAAAACGTCGAATGCTTAAAACATCGAATCGTCAAAAGTTTGAAAAAGTTCTTTGTTTTAAGTTAATGTCTACTGAAGACAAAGAACATTTTCGAACTTTTGACGATTCGATGTTTTAAGCATTCGACGTTTTGAACATTCGACGAATTAACAGTTCGATGTTCTGAGCATTCGACGTTTTGAACATTCGACTACTTTACCATTCTACTACTTGGCAATTCGAACAGATGACAATTCGACGTTTTGAACATTCGACAACTTTACCATTCTACTACTTGATAATTCGAACAGATGGCGTTTCGACTATTTAAGCATTCGACGAATGGACTATTCGATGGTTTTACCATTCGACTAAATGACGATTCGACGTTTTGAGCATTCGACGTTTTGAACATTCGACGTTTTTAGCATTCGACGTTTTAAACATTCGACGTTTTGAACATTCGACGAATTGAGAATTCGATGTTTTTAGCATTCGATTAACTGAAGATTCGATATTCTTAGCATTCGACTACATGACGATTCGATGTTTTTAGCATTCGACGTATTGACAATTCGATGTTTTTAACATTCGACGAATTGACAATTCGACGTTTTGAACATTCGTCATATTGATGATTCGATATTTTTAACATTCGACGAATTGATAATTCGACGTTTTAAACATTCGACGTATTGACAATTCGATGTTTTAAGCATTCGACTAAATGCCAATTCGATGTTTTTAGCATTCGACGTTTTGTCCATTCGATTACTTGGCATTCAACTATTTGATCATTCGACGACTTGGCGATTAGGGGATATGCATGCGTCTCTAAAAACGGGACCACTGCTCTCTATGAACAAGCAGGCGAGTTGGTTCTCCTGTATATAGTCTTCTTGCTTCATTTACCAGAAGTATTTAGAAAGAAATAACTTATAATAAAAATAATGCTTTTAGAAATAATAAAATAATAATAATAATAATAATAATAATTTTTTGGAAATAATGCTTTTAGAAGTATTTAGCAAGAAGAAGTATTTACTGTATTTAAAGAAACATTCTGTATCAATTTCTTGATCTTGACATGTATACACAATTTACAAAATATTAGTTATTAATTAAAAATTCTAATACTATATAAAAAATATAATATTTTCCTGATAATTATTGAATGCTATTATTTAACGGTGTTGGAGGTCGAGAACTGTCCAGTGTTGCCAACCCACTTTCTTACACTTGGCATAGGGAAAAAATGGCCGCACAACAGAAAGGTGGAGTAAAGCGGGTTGCCTACGTAAAGGCATAACAGTATAATAAAACAGGGCAGTAACTTATAATTTGTTAAAAATTGTAAAACTATTATTTTGCAATAACAAAAATTAAACCAAAAGACATAAATAATGAGATTTTTGTTTATAATTATGCACATAATATAAAATATGTCAAATTAAAAATAAAAATATGAAATTTTTTTTTAAATTTTGATATTTTATTAACATAATTTTTTACAAAGAATAAAAATATAAATTGCTAATTACCCAGTAAAAAAAGAAGTATTGAGTGGAGCGTTTAGGAATTGAGTGAAGCTCTGAGCCAATACGGATTCGAGTAAAAACCGTATTCGGACGTCTGACTCAATCTTTTTTTCATCCGCCGAATACGGTCTTATTTTAGCATAAAAATTAAAATCACAAGACCAGAGTACACATTATAAATTGAAAGCACAATTGTCCTGGAATGTAAAAATGCCGATTTCGATAAGAAGCAGTGAATATTTGTTAAAAATTGGTAAAAGCAAAGTTTGATAAGCGCGACTGAATTTACCATGTGAATAAATGAATTGGTAAGTTTAAATGGACGAAAAGAAATCTACTGTTACCGACAAAAAGTTCCTAGAGAATTGTGGTAAATTCAACAAAACAATGAAATTTCATTGTTTAACAATTCTCTAGGAACTTTCTGTCGGTAACAGTAGATTTCTTTTCGTCCATTTAAACTTACCAATTCATTTATTCACATGGTAAATTCAGTCGCGCTTCCCAGGAGGAAAAGTCGGACGAATGTCGGATTATACAACCGCCTGGGATCCGCGCCCGTACGGACCGCCAGCACCGATGGTCTGTACCGATTCGGATCCTAAAATGCAACCGGCGCGGAACAGATTAGGCTCCGACTTTTGGATCCGCCTTTCTACTTTCGTCAGTACTGGCGCGGTGCTGGATTTGTTCCGCCTGCAGATTTCATTCTTCTACGCGCGTCGGAAGAATGACGGATGTTAGGTCTGTACTGGCTCGGTGCTGGGGCGGATCAGACTGCGGATCTCGTCATTTATTGTTATAGTTTACATTATCAGTATAATCATAAATTTATTTTATTATTATAATTAATTATTACAATAACTAATTGCATTTATTATAATATTATTATTAGTTAACCAATAAATAAATTAATAGTATTCATGCAAAGGAAGAATATAAGAAACTTAATTTTTTCATTATATATATAAAAATCCAACTTTATTAATGTGCAATTAAATAAATAATTTTTAATAAATAATATATTAATTTGAAAGAAGTTAAATATATTTAACTTGAAAGAAAATGTGATCAATATATTATAATGCCTACAATAAATAACATATTAAATACAATATATAAAAAAGAGATTATTATTAATTAATTTATTATTAATTAATTAATAATCTCTTTTTAATTTAAACAATATATTAAGTAATTATTTATTGACACTTTTCTGCAAATTAAATAATTAAAAAAATGTGTTGTGCATTAAAATTTTATTCAATTTAATACTATTACTTATATGTTATAAATTGTTTTGCAGTGAAGTTATGTTCATATTATTCGATATATTATGTAATAAAACATTAAAAAACATAAAAATAAAAATATAACATTTTTTTTTAAACGAAATATTGAAATATTCATAAATACACATTCAGTAAAGTATTGAAAATATACCGGTATTACATCAGTTCGTATTTCCAAATTGCCTATTGCCGCGTAGTAATTTTACAATTTTTATTTCAGCTAGTGAGACTTGAAAGCATTTAAGGTTTAAGAGTTCCATGCGAGCGTAGCATAGTGGTTAGCGTGCGAGATTTCGGTGCGTAAATATTCGGTTAGGCGTAGGTTCGTACCCCCAAGCGTTAGGATTTTTCAAATGTGTATGTAATAAAAAATTGCGTTTAAGTGTATAAAGAAATAAAAAAATGTGTAAAGTGAACTGTCAATGAATTGTCATCCGTATTTATCTTTTGCAATTAATTATTATTTTTTTATTGATATTTGTTGAAATTATTATTTTGATTCAAGCCGGTTGTCAGTCGGTAGAATGCCAGCATTGCCAGCGCACATCTGGCTAGGAAATGAAAGATCCGCAGTCGGTACAGTGCCGGGTCCCAGCCGGTTGAATTATACACGGAACGGCTCTTCGCGGCCGGTTACCGGGCGGTAGCATGCCAGCTCCTGGCCAAGTCATCTTTTGGTAGAATACCAGTTCTCGGGCGGTAGGCAGGCGGTTCCCAGCCAGTACCACTACTCCGGCGTCGGTACAGGCGAGGATCCGCGCCGGTTGGAAATTTCCCACTGGGTTGTCAAACTTTGCTTTTACCAATTTTTAACAAATATTCACTGTTTCTTATCGAAATCGGCATTTTTACATTCCAGGACAATTGTGCTTTCTATTTATAATGTGTACTCTGGTCATGTGATTTTAATTTTAATGCTAAAATAAGACAGTATTCGGCGGATGAAAAAAAGATTGAGTCAAACGTCCCAATACGGTTTTTACTCGAATCCGTATTGGCTCAGAGCTTCACTCAATTCCTAAACGCTCCACTCAATACTTCTTTTTTTACTGGGTAGTACTTATAGAGGTACAATTTATTAAATTGTAATTAATAAAGATATTACAAATGACAAATATATAGAATTTTTAAAAATTAAATTATATCTAAAATTTATTAAATGTTTTTTATTGTTTGGGAAAATTAGTTAATAAGTATTTGGAATATTAGATAAAATTAAAAATAATCTATTAATTACAATAACTTAAAAAAAATTAATCAATTTTTACCTTATATATTGGTTTAATTATCTTTAATCATGTTCTTTAATCTATAAAAATTTATTTACTTTATTTACTTTTTTGAAAATAATAAAGTTTATTATTTTTTCTTATTTTTCAATTATATAAGATATTAAACAAAAAAAATGTCGCTAATTAATTTTTTATTCTAAAATAATAATTACCTATTCTACTATTGTAAAACCCCTTTCTATAATAGGCAACAAGTGTAATAAGTTTATTTTCGACGTTAAAGCTGTAAATTTGTATGGCGAAAATAATATTGACGTTCGTAAAAACATCGTATTATTGCAAACAAATTTTTGCTTAAATCCTCATTTCATATAGAATTCCAATAAAGAGCCCTTTTTTCTAAAAATTTCTGCTTTTTTTCTTTCTTTTTAAATTATCCAACACTTTTGACTGATTTTTATAAAACTTTTTACATTTGAGAATTTTTTAAAAAATAATTTGACGCTTTCTTTTAAAAAAGGGCTCTTTACTGGGAAGTAAAAATACATAAATAAAGAATTAATTAAAATTTATTTTGTTTCGATACGATATTTCCATGAGCCACAATCTTATTTCCACCATAAAAATTAAGAGCTGAATGTGACTTGTGGAAGAAAGTGTCCAATTAGAAATGTTGAGCGGGTTGCCTAGGCAAAGGTTTGATAGTAGGATAAGAAAAGAAATAATAATTTTTAGTTTGTAAAAATTATAAAACTATTATTTTGTAAATAAAAAATTAACATGAAAAGATTAATAAAGGGATTTTTATTTATGGGATAAATGTACCTACGTAATATAAATATGTCAAATTAAAAAAAGGATTAAAATTGCTAATTTTTAGAAAAACTTATTATTTAATACTCTTTTCTGATAGAGAGCCCTTTTTTGAGAAAGTGTCAAATTATTTTTTTAAAAATTGTTAAAGTAAAAAGTTTTTTAACCCTTGGGCGGGCAAGCTAAAAAAATCAGCGGGCAAACGAGGTCCATTGGACCTTGCTTTAAAAACGCTGAAGGGGTTATAAGGTAAAAGGCCCGGTTGTGAAACGGTGCCCTAATTTGAAACGCTTGATATATAATTAAAAATAAAAACAATTATAATTTGAATTTACATGATTAAAATTTTTTTAATTTATCATGCACATTTAACAATGCTATTTTCTGAATATCAACCATTTTAAAAAAATATTTATAATAAAAAAAAATTATTAAATGCCGAAGTACTATTCTTTACGAATTTTCATTGAACGTGTGCGTTGAATGGTGAGTATATATGCACAAGTAAAGTATGATAAAAAATTAAAATAAAGTGATAAATTAAACATACTAAAGTTTTAAAATACTTAGTATAATAACTATTGGCTATTTTCGTTACTTATTTATAAATATACAACATATTTATTTATTTATATTGCTGTTTTATATTATGTACGTTAAATATGAATTTTGTCCTAATTGTGGAACACAAAAATTATCTGTTTCAATATTGATGTACTACCGTTTTCAATTTTTTTTTTAAATATGCACCATTTATGAAACACCTATTGGTAAATGACATTTTCGTTACTTTATATTTTATTTATCAGCGAATAGTTTAATTATTATAGTATAATTGAAATTTAACAAAAATAAATTGTGTTTTCGAAAGTGTGGTAATTCTTACATAAAGTGTTTCTATTAAGATTTGCAGGTAAGTCATTAGTATTTTGTAATTATAAATTACGAAAAAATTCTAACCCAAAATATAACATACATAATAATTTATCCATTTTCTTCAACTCACAGTAGGCATTTTGAATTTAATCTCTTATATTATTAATTATTAATTGCAGGTTGAAATAATTTATAATGAAAACAGCTAAAAATAAGTCTAAGAAAAAACCGCGGCAAAAAAAAAATTCAGTGCTGAAAAATTCAAGCAAAAAAGGAGTTAAAGGCGTTCAAAATAATAAAAATAGTTCTCGAATTGCTAAGAAAAATGTACGAAGTATGAAGAATTATTCTCCGGATGACGTTCAACGTGCTCTTCAAGCAGTCAAAGCAGGGATTTCATATAGGACAGCAGAGAAGACTTTTTACGTTCCCATAGGAACAATTTCTAGAAAGAAAAATAATCCCGAAAAAGTGAAGACTAAGCCTGGACCTCTTCCTGTTTTGTCTGAACAAGAAGAGCAAAAGATCGTTGATTGGATAATACTTCGAGCTCAAAATGGATATCCAGTAAACAAATCACAACTTTTAGATAATGTGCAACTTTATTTAACAGATTTAAAGAAAGATACTCCATTCAAAGAAAATCGTCCTGGACGTCACTGGTATGAGAATTTTAGAAAACGTCACCCAGACTTATCTATAAGAACAGCTCAGCATCTTACTCTCAGCATCTTACTATCCGTGCCTCTGTGACTGAAGATGATTTACGAAATTGGTTCGATGAGGTTGGAATGTATTTGAAAAATAAAAATCTGTTGAATATTGACTCTTCAAGGGTGTTCAATTGTGATGAAACGAACATTCAGTTATGCCCAAAGCCTGAAAAAGTACTTGCTGAAAAAGGAGCGCGTTCTGTTTACAAAATAGTAGATGCTAATGAAAAGGAAAGTATGACTGCACTATTCATGTATAATGCAGAAGGACAACGAGCACCCCCCATGATATTGTATAAGTATGCAGAAAAAGTTCCTAAGAAAGTAGAAGAAAACTGCCCAGCTGGTTGGGGTATTGGCTTATCTGAAACAGGATGGATGACAACAGAAACTTTTTTCGAGTACATTACCAATATTTTCTATCCATGGATTTTAGAAGAAAAACTGGAATTTCCTGTACTACTTTTCCTAGATGGCCATTCGTCTCATGTGACCATTCCCTTATTGAATTTTTGCCGAGAAAAGAAAATAGAGTTAATTTCACTCTATCCTAACGCTACCCATTTAATGCAACCTCTCGACGTAGCATTTTTTAACCCATTTAAAGATATTTGGAAAAAATGTGTGCCTAAGTGGAAAATACAAAATAATGTTTCTCGAGTAACCAAGGAAATGTTTCCGGCGGTTTTAAAGGTTGCCCTCGATTCCTTTGTTGAAGAAAAAAAATCAATAAAAAATGGATTTCGAACATGTGGGTTGATGCCTTTCGATTCTAATGCAGTCGAATATGAAATTCTTAATAAGAAAAAAAAGAACTCCAGAAATGAAAATTCAGAACCTGAAAATCAGCAACCAATTATGAGAGATGTATCTGAGGGCATAAACTGTCACTTACAAACTTTTGAGAATAATTTAGACCCTGAATTACTCCAAGAATTTCGAAATTCTGAAAACAATGAAGAGTGGACTGGTAGTGTTGACAAGAAAGGTTTATTTGACTACTGGCTTACAATCAAAAAGTTATTTTTTGGTAATCTGTAATACACTTCAATTTTAATTTCCAAAAATTATTTAGAAAATTTGACTACCATTCATAATTTTGTGTTAATGTTTTCAATTTCGTTAATTGTGTAGAAAAATAGAACTTACAATTTTTTATTTTTTATCAACTATGATTATACTAGTATTTGTTTATAATAATTATTAATTTATTTATTATTATTTATTTATTTATTATTTATTTTATTTTTTATTTATTTATTTATTTTTTATTATTTACTTTTGTTTGTTTATTTATCTTTTAATTATTTATACATAATTAAATATATATAATTTTATTTTACATAATTAAATTTTTTTTTACAATATTACCTGATTTGTTTTGTAATTTTTATTCAGTTTTTAATTATACAGTATTTCTTTTATTAACCAGATCAACAGACAAGAAAGAAACCTTTAATTAAGAGTATAGAAGTCATTGATACCCACAAAATTGTGGTTATAAACACGTCTCCAAAAGAAGGAATTTTACTTGAAACTGCTAACGAGAATCCTGAAGCACTTCGAGAAGAAGTAATAGTATCAGAACCTGTCTCGCAGGATGTTTGCAAGAGAAATGATGATAAAGAGTTAGTTGATCACAACAAATCATTTACCAATGAATGCAGTGCATTAGTAAACTTGCAGCCTGTGATTGTTCTCGAAGATAATTTCCCTGAGATAGAAAATTGGGATATTGATCAAATGCCTATAGATATTATCGAAACATTGCCGGAAATAGAAACTGATTCTAAAAGTGCTGAAAAAGGTTTAAATAATGTTCTTAATATTAAAGTAATTATTTAATTTAATTTTATTTATTTTTTGATGTTGCTCCCTTTTTAGAAAATCATTCTCCTGTTGTTGTACCTGTTGACAATTTAGTTGGAAACTTGATAAGTAATCATGATGAAAAAAATCAAAATGCTGGAGAAGGTTAGTTATTAATAATCACTTGCATAATATTAATTATTAAAAATTGAAGGATGAAATAATACTCTAAATCTTAATTTGCAGACAATAATATATCCATGATTGATCATTTTTCACAAAGATTTGAATTACCAACCAAGTATTTGTCAAAAAAGAAAAGGGCTAAATTAGAGAAAGAAGGTAAACCTAAAGCACCTGCAGTTGGAACATCAGATGCATGGTGGCAAATGCATCTTGAAAAAGAGGAAGAAAGTAGAAAGAAAGATGAAAAAGCATTAAGAAAAAAAGTCCTACGAGAAGAGAAAAAGAAATTAGCAGACGAGAAAAAACAATTACAAAGAAAGATGAAAGAGATTCAAGAAAAAATAAAAAAAGAATGATTCTTTAGTTTCAAAAGTAATTTAAGTATAACAATATTAAAAAAATTAAATGTTATTTAATGTTTGAAAGCCCTCCATTCCAATTTATACTTATAGCTAAACTTTTTGGTTAAATGAGTTCTTAATTTGATCTATATTTATGTAAAAAATAATATTACTAAAAATAAACAAACGTTAATTGCATAAGGTTTAAATTTATTATAATAATATAATATTATATTATATATGGAATTTTTAAACGTCAATAATTGAAGGTTAATTTAGTGTTTCACAATAGGGACATAAAAATGAAACAACTAGTACACAATGTTAGAAGCTGTTCCACAAAACGTACATATTCCTTTATTTAATTTTTAATTTATATATTTAAATAAAATGAATGAAATAAATTTATAAAAATATTTTAATCATCTCGTAATACAGGACAATAAAGTACAAAAAAATTTTTGGAAATTTATACTTGTATACCATAAATTTTTATGAAAATATTCAACTCTACCTGAAATGTGTTTCATAACTGGGCCTTTTACCTTACCTGTTTGGCATTTTTTATTTTTCAATTTTTCCTCTATTGGCTTAAAATATACTATAACATCCCTAGATTAATAATAATCTATAACGACCTTGCATGAAAACAAGTTTGTAAATATTTTTTTAAATTATTTTTTCTGGATCAATTGCGGAGTGTCAAACCTGTGCAGAAAATCACCCCAGTCTGACTCAAGTGAAAAGCAGTCAGCTTAGTGGTTTGCGTTTCTATGTACTAAAAGTGACCGCGAGATGGCACTGTGCGCACCACGCTCTGTGTTTATATTGAAGTGTATTCATATTTAATTAAAACAACTCGTTAAAATCAGATAATTAATTTAAAAAAAGAATAATTTAATGTACGATAAGGAAAATAATTTCAATTTCATTGTCCTTGGAATTCTCAACGTTCAAACATACGGAAACAAAATTCTTTTTATTATTTTTTAAGAAAATATTTCACGGATCATAAAAATGATAAATTATTAAAATCTTTTCAAAAAATAATGTTTTTAAACGTTTTTTAATATTATATTTAAATAATTAAGAGACTTGTAAAACTTGGTGCGAATGTAAATGGGAAATAACAAATACCAGTCATTTCAAGTGAAAGAAGGAATTTTTTTACTTTGATGAATGGTTAATGTCCCTGTAAAAAAAAGTATTGGGAGGTACGGGATTGCCAATGCGGTATTCGCGAAATACCGCATTGGGTGTCGTGGTGAATACGGAAATCAAGGGGTCCCAATGCGGTGCAAGTTTTAAGCTTTAAAAAAACGAAAATACGTGACAGGAGGAAATAATTAGTGTCAGTGAAGAAATATGCGAGTTAAAGGAATGAGAAAATAATAATAGTGAGTGTAAAAATGAAATTTTAAGAATAAAAGGTAAGTTGAACTGTCAAATATGAGTCCAATGCGGCGTAGGCTGCTTTCAATGCGGTACACAATCGGTACATAGTGCAAGTCGCCAGTAGAGGGCAGAAGCAAGCAGAGCGAATCGAGCGAACACAGTGGCCCAGGTGACATATGATTTGCATTACATTACTTTCCAATTTTTTATTTTATAACCACGTTTCTGCATGAATCTAAACAATATTTTCGATTATTGTAATTTAGAAGATGCTTACCAATTGTACGTTGGCAGATTTAGTGAAAAGTGTCTGTGTACGGAGACAAATGTGTTAGAAAATGTTTGTTTACCTATTTCACGCCATTCAAACCAGTCAAAGTTGCTTTTGCTGTGGCGCATTGAAATCAGCCTATGCCGCATTGGGCCCATATTTGACAGTTCAACTTACCTTTTTTTCTTAAAATTTCATTTTTACACTCACTATTATTATTTTCTCATTCCTTTAACTCGCATATTTCTCCACTGACACTAATTATTTCCTCCTGTCACGTATTTTCGTTTTTTTAAAGCTTAAAACTGGCACCGCATTGGGACCCCTTGATTTCCGTATTCACCACGACACCCAATGCGGTAATCCCTGTTTAAAAAATTTGATGGAAATGGAAAGAAAAAAATTTCTTTCTATTTCAATCCTGTTTCTGAATCAAAAATTTTCAACAATTACAATCAGTTTCTATCACATAATTTTAACAGAAAGTCTATCCAAATCAATACTTTGTCTATCTGAAAATTGTCCCATGCGTTGTCCTACTGATTTCGAAGAAAGTCCTATCAAATTCTATCAAAATTGATTATTAAAAATTGTTTCCAATCCAATAAGATTTTTTGATTTAAATTCTATCAAATCCTGTATCGAAAAATAACAAAAAGTTCTTTCCCATTGTATCCGATTGAAAACATAGTTTTAAAAAAAAATTTGTGGAAAAAATAATAAAAGATTCTTATGACCATTAGTAACATTATATTCTTAGCACACTCCAAACATACAAACATTCTAAATTAAACTGGAAGAATTAAATTAAAACTTGTACCCTATGGGAATCGAACCCCGCACCTATGACCTATCTATCTAAACGCTTAACGACCGCGGCTATCGAATCGACGTGAGAAATATTTTTCGACCTGTCTATATAAACTGCAACTTTGAAAAACGTAAGTTTATGTAAAATATTATAATTTTTGTAAGTACCTAAAAAAATACAAGCAGAAATTAAAATATTTATAGAGATTTGCAATATATGCTATTATGTTAAAAGTATTAATTAAATATTTAATACATTTTTGCTCAAATGTCATTTGACCGCTTTGTAATTTTTTGCAAATATTTGCAAAAAATAACATTAAGCGAAATAAAAAACAGAAAATTCGTAAAAATTAAAATTCGCAAAATGACTGGGTCAGGCCAGCTCAACTGTGTTAAAAAAATTTCAATGATTTTCTAAAATATTAAAACTTTTATGAAACTCTGTTGTTCACAACAAAACAATAAAACACTTTTAATCGTTTTTTAAAATTTTTGTTATTTTTTTGCATTAACAAAATATTACAAACTTTAAAAAAAATTAATAACTCAAAAGTCGTTTACCATAAATTAATAAAATTTACACTGATTACACAAAATTGTTCACTCTTTTAAAAGAAAATATTTGCATGATTGTAAATTTAAAAATTCCCTATTTTTAATAACAATTTTATAAACAATTTGAATTATTTTTGTGTTCTCTACCCCTCCAAATGCAATAAAACTCATAGGAAGTATACTCAGTAGTCTTTTCTTGAAGCTCCTAATAAACAATTTTGGTATTTTCAATTTGGAATGTACCTAACGAATTTTTTATTAAAAACGCGCGTCCACTCCACAATGGGAAAAATTTGATTGTCGTGGAAAATTCAGTCTAGAAGTTACAAATATTATTTGTTTTTAATAAATTTTTTTAAATGAAAGTTTATAAAATTGTGCACCAATCAGATTAAATCTGATATCTTAACTTTAAAAAATATTATTGCTACGCATTTGTTAACTAATATTTTAGAAATTTTTTCCTCTTTTGTTCATATATGTTGTTAAATAAAAAATATTTGTTAACAGTTTTCAAAATTCTACCGCCACAGATCGGTGCGCAATTTTACAAACTTTCATTTAAAAAAAAATTATTAAAAACAAATAATATTTGTGACCTCTATAGACTGAATTTTCCACAACAATCAACTTTTTCCCACTATGGAGTTGGCGCGCGTTTTTAATAAAAAAATTCGTTATGTACATTGGGAGCGTTCACAAATGATGTCACGTTTTTGGGGGGAGGGGGGGTCTCCACTAAACGTGACACAATGAATTTTTACATATGAAATTGCATGAAATTGAGAAAATATTTTAACACAGTTTAGCCGGTCTGACCCTACTATTGGCAAAATTACAAATAGCAACTGTAACAAATTCATAAAAATATCAATTCCAGAAATGCAAATTTGCAAAAATAAAATTTGCAAAACAACAATTAGCAGAAATAATGATTTATAACAGAGCAGTTTTGCAAAAAAGAAAAAATAACAATTAGCAAAAGTATCTAACAATTTGTAAAACTGTCAATTGCGAAGAATGCAAGTTTGCAAAAATAACAAATTTGCAAAATAACAGTTTAGTAAAATAAATATTTGTAAAAATGTAAATTTGCAATAATAATTTTTTGCAAAAATAACTATTGGCGAAAATGACAATTTTATGAATTCCAATTCGCGATTAATCAAACTCTTTAAATTCCAAATAGAATGCATCCCCGAATAAAATTAAACCAAGATGACATTATTCAAGATCCAAACTCAAGCTTGTTGATTTTTAATTTGACATGACAAGTGAAATTTTATGTGGAAGGAATTTAATAGGTGTTCCATCAAAACTCATAGATAGAAAGTTATAAGACGTTTCAGATAATAGGATTTGGTAGAAAATGTATCCAAATCTTTGATAGAGAAATATAGTATTTTCATGTTGAAAGAATTTGATAGGTATTCAATCAAAACTCATAGATAGAAAATTATAAGATTTTTCGACTCATAGAATTTGATAGAATTTGTATCCAAATCTTGGATAGAGAAATATTAAATTTTCATTTGGAAAGAATTTGATAGGTATTCAATCAAAACTCATGGATAGAAAACTATAAGAATTTTCGACTCATAAAATTTGATAGAATTTGTATCCAAATCTTGGATAGAGAAATATTAAATTTTCATTTGGAAAGAATTTGATAGGTATTCAATCAAAACTCATGGATAGAAAACTATAAGAATTTTCGACTCATAAAATTTGATAGAATTTGTATCCAAATCTTGGATAGAGAAATATTAAATTTTCATTTGGAAAGAATTTGATAGGTATTCAATCAAAACTCATGGATAGAAAACTATAAGAATTTTCGACTCATAAAATTTGATAGAATTTGTATCCAAATCTTGGATAGAGAAATATTAAATTTTCATTTGGAAAGAATTTGATAGGTATTCAATCAAAACTCATGGATAGAAAACTATAAGAATTTTCGACTCATAAAATTTGATAGAATTTGTATCCAAATCTTGGATAGAGAAATATTAAATTTTCATTTGGAAAGAATTTGATAGGTATTCAATCAAAACTCATGGATAGAAAACTATAAGAATTTTCGACTCATAAAATTTGATAGAATTTGTATCCAAATCTTGGATAGAGAAATATTAAATTTTCATTTGGAAAGAATTTGATAGGTATTCAATCAAAACTCATGGATAGAAAACTATAAGAATTTTCGACTCATAAAATTTGATAGAATTTGTATCCAAATCTTGGATAGAGAAATATTAAATTTTCATTTGGAAAGAATTTGATAGGTATTCAATCAAAACTCATGGATAGAAAACTATAAGAATTTTCGACTCATAAAATTTGATAGAATTTGTATCCAAATCTTGGATAGACAAATATTAAATTTTCATTTGGAAAGAATTTGATAGGTATTCAATCAAAACTCATGGATAGAAAACTATAAGAATTTTCGACTCATAAAATTTGATAGAATTTGTATCCAAATCTTGGATAGAGAAATATTAAATTTTCATTTGGAAAGAATTTGATAGGTATTCAATCAAAACTCATGGATAGAAAACTATAAGAATTTTCGACTCATAAAATTTGATAGAATTTGTATCCAAATCTTGGATAGAGAAATATTAAATTTTCATTTGGAAAGAATTTGATAGGTATTCAATCAAAACTCATGGATAGAAAACTATAAGAATTTTCGACTCATAAAATTTGATAGAATTTGTATCCAAATCTTGGATAGAGAAATATTAAATTTTCATTTGGAAAGAATTTGATAGGTATTCAATTAAAACTCATGGATAGAAAACTATAAGAATTTTCGACTCATAAAATTTGATAGAATTTGTATCCAAATCTTGGATAGAGAAATATTAAATTTTCATTTGGAAAGAATTTGATAGGTATTCAATGAAAACTCATGGATAGAAAACTATAAGAATTTTCGACTCATAAAATTTGATAGAATTTGTATCCAAATCTTGGATAGAAAAATATTAAATTTTCATTTGGAAAGAATTTGATAGGTATTCAATCAAAACTCATGGATAGAAAACTATAAGAATTTTCGACTTATAAAATTTGATAGAATTTGTATCTAAATCTTGGATAGAGAAATATTAAATTTTCATTTGGAAAAATTTGATAGGTATTCAATCAAAACTCATGGATAGAAAACTATAAGAATTTTCGACTCATAAAATTTGATAGAATTTGTATCCAAATCTTAGATAGAGAAATATTAAATTTTCATTTGGAAAGAATTTGATAGGTATTCAATCAAAACTCATGGATAGAAAACTATAAGAATTTTCGACTCATAAAATTTGATAGAATTTGTATCCAAATCTTGGATAGAGAAATATTAAATTTTCATTTGGAAAGAATTTGATAGGTATTCAATCAAAACTCATGGATAGAAAACTATAAGAATTTTCGACTCATAAAATTTGATAGAATTTGTATCCAAATCTTGGATAGAGAAATATTAAATTTTCATTTGGAAAGAATTTGATAGGTATTCAATCAAAACTCATGGATAGAAAACTATAAGAATTTTCGACTCATAAAATTTGATAGAATTTGTATCCAAATCTTGGATAGACAAATATTAAATTTTCATTTGGAAAGAATTTGATAGGTATTCAATCAAAACTCATGGATAGAAAACTATAAGAATTTTCGACTCATAAAATTTGATAGAATTTGTATCCAAATCTTGGATAGAGAAATATTAAATTTTCATTTGGAAAGAATTTGATAGGTATTCAATCAAAACTCATGGATAGAAAACTATAAGAATTTTCGACTCATAAAATTTGATAGAATTTGTATCCAAATCTTGGATAAAGAAATATTAAATTTTCATTTGGAAAGAATTTGATAGGTATTCAATCAAAACTCATGGATAGAAAACTATAAGAATTTTCGACTCATAAAATTTGATAGAATTTGTATCCAAATCTTGGATAGAGAAATATTAAATTTTCATTTGGAAAGAATTTGATAGGTATTCAATTAAAACTCATGGATAGAAAACTATAAGAATTTTCGACTCATAAAATTTGATAGAATTTGTATCCAAATCTTGGATAGAGAAATATTAAATTTTCATTTGGAAAGAATTTGATAGGTATTCAATCAAAACTCATGGATAGAAAACTATAAGAATTTTCGACTTATAAAATTTGATAGAATTTGTATCCAAATCTTGGATAGAGAAATATTAAATTTTCATTTGGAAAGAATTTGATAGGTATTCAATCAAAACTCATGGATAGAAAACTATAAGAATTTTCGACTCATAAAATTTGATAGAATTTGTATCCAAATCTTGGATAGAGAAATATTAAATTTTCATTTGGAAAGAATTTGATAGGTATTCAATCAAAACTCATGGATAGAAAACTATAAGAATTTTCGACTCATAAAATTTGATAGAATTTGTATCCAAATCTTGGATAGAGAAATATTAAATTTTCATTTGGAAAGAATTTGATAGGTATTCAATCAAAACTCATGGATAGAAAATTATAAGATTTTTCGATTCATAGAATTTGATAGAATTTGTATCCAAACTCTTGATAGTAAAATATTGAATTTTAGTATATTATTAACTTTGATAGATAATACATCAAAACTTATGATAGGAATGGATTTAATTTTCTACTTTGGATAGAAGTGGATTGGATTTTTAATATTTGATTAAATTGGATTCGAATTTCAAGGATTGAAGGAAGAAAATTCTATCAAATCCTATCCATTTTAATAATTTTTTTAAACAGGGATTCGCGAATACCGCATTGGCAGGTTGGCACTTGCAATACGGAATCCCGTACCTCCCAATACTTTTTTTTACAGGGTTTGCCATTATCCATTCTTTAATATTACTTTTGGATTTATTTAAATTTTATACTTTTTCGTAAACAATGGGAAAAATATATTTCAATTTTAATTGTTTATTCTAATAAATGTTATTATTAAACAAATAAATAATAAAAATGTTCTAGAGTAAATTTGTTAAAATTAATATATAAAAAATTAAAAGTAATTATTAGAACAATAATTATTTCTTTTTATGCAAAATTATGAAATATTATAATTATTATCCATATTAATAAAATCAGATGTCTGTCTGTACATTGCTTAAAACTTCAAAATGTTAACATGATTAGTTATTATGGACATCAGAGATTCCAAAAATGTTCTTAAAAAATTTAATGTATGTATGTATGTATGTATGTATGTATGTATGTTTGTCTGTCACAAAAACTTTGTACCCCAATCACAAAAAAACATGTGAATCGATTTAAGTCCAACTTGGTAGGTTATTAGGTATTGACCCAAGGAAGGTTTATAAATTTACAGATTTAAAAAATATTAATTAGAACGGGAGATATTCAATTTTTTCAAAAAATTCAAAAAATCGAAAATTTCAAAATTTTTTATTGTTCATGGATTGCTTTTGAAGTTTATATACTTGAGTATTATATGTTATTTAGTCACATTATAGCATAACTTTGCAAAAAATAAAGTCCTATAACTAATATGTAAGTATAAAAATGTTTTCAAAAAATCGAAAATTTCAAAATTTTACATTTTTTTATGGATTGCTTTTAAACTTTCTATATTTGAGTATTACATGTTATTTGGTCACATTTTAGCATAATTTTTCAAAAAATACTATTCTACAACTAAGATGTAAATATAAAAATATTTTCAAAAACTTGAAAAATGGAAAATTTCCAAATTTCACAATTTTTAATGGATAGCTTTTAAACTTTCTAAAAATGAATATTATATGTTATTTAGTCAGATTTTATCATAATTTTGCAAAAAATACTATCCTACAAGAAATATAAAAAAATTTTCAATATATCAAAAAATCGATACTAATTACTATATGAAGTATAATTCAGTAGTATTTTTGGAGTCTCTGATTAATATTTTGATGTCAAAATAGTGCAATTCAAAATTATTTATCAAATCAATCTAATATTTTCAAGAAGTTCAGAAATATTGAAAATGGAAATTTTTTATGACTAAAATGATTTCGCAGGATGTCAAGAATTGTAAGTCACCTGTGATACAATACAAGCATATTATGCCACTAGGCAAAAACTTACATGTTAAAACGTTTTTTCATTTTAACTCTAGATTTAACTTTAAGAGATGTTTTGAGCAATGTAAAGACAAAAGTTAACACGGTGTCTATTTTTGTTTAACAAAATTCCCTGCTTTGTCCAAACTTTTCACGGTTTATCTCTTTTTTGTCAAATTTAAATTTACTTGATTTTATCCATAAATAAATCTACAAATGGCTATAAAAATTTACTTATTTTATGAAAATACTGTTTCTTAAGTTCATATAAATATAGATTGTATTACTTGCTGTCGTACAGTTTTCTGTTTATACTAATACATTTAACTGGGTATCTACCAAACGGGAAAAACTGTAAAAAGCTGGGAATATGCCGAACCGGGAATTTTCCTATCAAATTAAGAAAAAGTTTCATTATATTAATTCGCTTTTAAAAAATTGCTTTTTACTTCAATTTTTATTGATGTATAATATTTATGAAAACAGACCCGAGTCAAAATTTAAGCCCTACTTTCAGCCTAAAATTTAGGTCTTATGTTAGGTTTTAGCAGTCGTAACGTAGGGTCTACTTGCGATACAATTAGTTCCAATTAGACTCTACTATAACTCCAAAAACTGTATGGAAATAGTATATTAAGCAACAAGAGGAGAAACGCAGCCATTTCTTTACGGTGATTTTTGTGACACGAGTGGAGGTCGAGGGCGCCGTAGGCGCCCCGAGACCGGAACGAGTGTCACAAAAATCATCGTAAAGAAATTGGCTGCCTTTATTCTCGTGTTACTTACGATATTTTTTATTCCTAATGCACAAAAGCGGCGATTTCAGATAGCAGACGACAGGGAGTAAAAGTCATTCACTTGTTCGATTTGTATGAAAATGGCGGCCGATTTCTCCCTTGGGCAAGAAAAATGCATGTGAACAGCTAATTTTCTTGCCCTTGGGAGAACACGGCCGCCAATTTCATACGGTCGAAGAAATGAATGACTTTCCTCCCTGTCGGCTGCTATCAGAAAGCGCCGTTTTTGTGCATGTGGGATAAAAATTTAATTTTTTTAATACATTAATTAAAGTACTACAAATTGATAAATATTGTTCTCTGCATTTGAATTGGTTAAAATAACTAATTTGATAACAAAAAGTCAATCACTGATTCAAATAGTAATATTTTCCTACTAAAATAGCTATAATGGTAACTAATTATTATTTTTTTCCGGTCAAATTAAATTCCCTAGCTATTTCCTGATTTTCCAGATTGGTAGAAACTTAAATGTATTGGTAGAAACTAAAACACGTCGAAGACGGGTACGACAGCTAGTTATATTATAAATATAATATAAAATCGAGAGATCTGTCCTCATGTGAAATTAGTATTTTTTGTTTTCAAATTGTTATATACAATATATACTATATGGGGCATTCTCCGTCAGATTTTCACTCAAAATTTTTTTTGGATTAAAACAATTTTTTTCGAATTCTATATGAAAAATAAGTAAATACGTGTTTTTTTATTTTTTTATTTGATCAAAATTATAAAAGTTATGATTTTTTTAAATTTAACATCTTTGGAAGCAGAGGATTTTTGAAACACTTTTAACTCCGTTATACCAAAAGATAAAAAATAATGTAATATATGAAAATGACTTTTTTTTCTGGAATATTTCAAATATGTAATAAAAAATAACTTTAATAAAGTGAAAACATTAAATAAATTGAAATTTCGTCAAAAATGTGACTTTTCTCAAAAGCGAAGTAATCGATTTTCGATTTTTTTCTTTCATTACAACCACTGATAAATAAAGAAATTTTTCCCACTTATGACAAAGTGGTGTTCTTTAGGGTTCAAATTATATTTAAAATTATGTCAGTAGTTGCACAGAGTTTTATTCGATTTTTACACTTTTTAAAAATTTAACCTTTAAAAACAAAAGAAAACGAATGTTTTGTGGTTAATTTCTTAATTTCCTTCTGTAAAATCTGTGCAACGACTGATATAATTTAAAATATAATTTGAACCCTAAAGAACACCACTTTGGCATAAGTGGGAAAAATTTCTTTATTTATCAGTGGTTGTAATGAAAGAAAAAAATCGAAAATCGATTACTTCGCATTTGAGAAAAGTCACATTTTTGACGAAATTTCAATTTATTTAATGTTTTCACTTTATTAAAGTTATTTTTTATTACATATTTGAAATATTCAAGAAAAAACAAGTCATTTTCATATATTACATTATTTTTTATCTTTTGGTATAACGGAGTTAAAAGTGTTTCAAAAATCCTCTGCTTCCAAAGATGTTAAATTTAAAAAAATCATAACTTTTATAATTTTGATCAAATAAAAAAATAAAAAAACACGTATTTACTTATTTTTCATATAGAATTCGAAAAAAATTGTTTCAATCCAAAAAAAATTTTGAGTGAAAATCTGACGGAGAATGCCCCATATACATATGGGTGATTCTCCCGAAATACTCCTTTTTGTGAGTTACAAACAGAAAAGAAAAAAAATTATTATTTATGGATTAATGCAGTCAATTATATTGAGCTTTCAAAAATCTACCACCTCTATAGCATGATCATGCTAACTTTAGCTTTTAAAGTATATATTTTAAATTAAAATTTACAAAAAAATTAAGAGGTTAAAATTTGGCGCCGGCGTTTTTTATTATATATATTTTTCTATTTACAAAAAATTATTTAAAAATTATAATTTATTAATATTATCTATAAATTTTATAGATTTTGAAATACTTACAGTTATCAAAAATCTCTTTAAACAATTGTCAAAAATTATTTTTCATACATTTTAGGTTCACTTTTCACTGGCAGTTTGTAAACAACCGACAATCATATCAATTTTTAATTTTTATTCAAAAAAGTGAGAGGAATGACGGGTGAGAGGAATGACGATTTCAACATTTTTTAATTTTATTTAATTGACAAATAATTTTCCTCCAGCTTAGAATGCCCTATCATGTTTATAAAGGATAACTTTATATGTGAAAAAAATTTGCGATCAATTTATATATATTAATATTGTTTTTATTAGCGGTGAGAGGAATGACGCTTTAGGTTGTGAATCTCTGCTTATGTCTCAATTTTAATTTTTTTAACGCAAAATAATGACATTTTTTAAAAAGTAACTTAAGAAATTAATATTAGAGATGTTAATTTAAATATTGATCACAATAATTAAGCAATATCTCTACCCACAGCAAAAATATTGGATAATATTCAACGAGTGAGAGGAATGACGCGGTACTACATGACAAATTTCATTTTCTATATTTAAAAAAACTACACGACATATTTTATTTATATTTTTGAAAATTATTCTTAAATATCATAACTTTTAGAAAAAATTAATAAAGTACCAATTTTCATGTTTTAAATAATTGTTTTATCTATTGAAAAAATGAAAAGCACTTAGATGACAGGTTAGAAAATCGATTTTGAGGTGGTAAAATATTTTAAAAATGTATTAAACAATAAAATTTTACAACTTTTTCTTGCAGAACATTTAGAAAAAGTGATAAAATAGGGAAATATGACTTGGTATTTTCCCAAATGATTATAATTATTTAGAAAATCTTGATTACACGCAAAATGAGGTTTTTTGGAGAATCACCCATATATACTCCAAACTGTTATGTCAAAGTTTGACAGTGAATTTGTAAATAATAAAATAAGTGAAAGAAGAAAATGTAATACATAAATCTCAAAAACTCTATAAACAGGTACATATATACAATTTAAAAATAAATTATGTTATGAATTATTTATTTTTGTATCTATTTAAAAACTGTCTCACATTGAAAGTATTTCAAAATTTTAAGCATATAAAGAAAAATGAGTATTGAAATCTTTATTTCACGAAATGATTTAAATTTGAAAGGTAATTTGGAATTTCTGAAATAGAATGGGCTTTTAAAAAATATAGTTATCAACATTTCTTAAAGTACTTGAATTTCCTAAAACATTTTCTGAAAATTGAAACAATATGAAATTTAGTAAAATTTTATATTTTAAAGAATTTTATTTTGTCATATCGTTAAAAACATAAATATAATTTGTATTTTTCAAAATAGGTATATTATTCTACAGATTGGCAAGAATTATTCTATTTATAAATAATTTAATTCTCGTTGTTGAATTCTGATAAGAATTGATTTAAAAAAAGTTTAGAAAATAATTGAATATTTAAAGCGTTATAACAAGGATTTTAGAAATTAATAAAATTTTTAAAGATTTTTGGTATTTTATTGAAATTATTTAAAATTTTTATTTTTGTGGAAAAATAAATAGGAACAAATTAAAAACATTTTTTAGCAAAAAGTATTGACGTTTTGAATATAATTTAATTTAGAAATTCAGAAAAAATTTGTTTTTTGACAAAATGTAATTAAATTTTTTTTAAATAATTGTATTTCCGAAAATAATTTTAAAATACTGAAACAATTGAAAATTTTGTTAAATATCATTGAAATCAATTTTATATATATTTTAATTAATTTTATTTGTTTGCTTTTAAAAATTATTTTGAATTATAATCGTACTTTTGAAGAATTCTATTTGAAAATTTTGAATATATAAATTAGTTTTTTAAAAATTTAGAATTTTTTAAATTGAATAGCTAGAAATTAACTAAAATTAAATTAATTTTAACTAGAATCAAACTTTTAGGATTGTTTCACTGGTACTCGAGAGTTTAATTATTATTTAATCAAAAATTGTTGTTGTTATAAATATCTTGTAAATTTCAACACTAGTTGTTCAAATAATTAATAATTTTTTTTAATTTAAATTTTAATATTAAACAATAAAATAAATATATATAGAAAATAACTATTTTTTGTATGTATTTATGACTTATTGTTATTTTAAGTATTTTATCTTTTATCTACATATAAACTATTTATTTTGCTACTTTCTGTTTTTAAATAAATTTAAAATCCTTATATAAGTATATTACAAATAGCAAATTTTTTAAATACAGCTTTTACAACAATTCCTTTGTTATTTTAATATTTTATTCTATTGTTGCAATGTATATTTAGAGCGTTGTGACGTATGTGTGTGATACGCTCCTCTCTCTATAGAGGCAGCACTGAATGCGCGGTTTGATTCAAATAATAATTTAACATAAAACATTTAAATTATTGGGTTTTCCTTAACTAAAATATATTGGCAAGCAACATGGGTAAATCGACAAAAAATTACTTTCCCACAGTAAAACTTTAAGTGGAAAAAATCATAAACTCTGATACAATGGAGCATATGCAGTGACGAAACTTAATCCTTCCCAATAAATATTTTTGGGATTATTTTTGGGAATATTTTTGGGTATAACACCAAAAATAAATACACGTTTTATTTAATTGTCACGTTTTAGAAATTCACTTTTATGGTTATATTGCTTCTTAAAGAAATTCGAGTAAATCGCTCATCTGGTTACCATAAAATTTCAAGACCCTTTTTGCCTGAGTAATAAAAAGGGGATGCTTTTGTTTCGTCATCCCTGCTGCATGGACTAGTTAGAAAAAATCTGAAACACCTTCTTTTTCCGCCTTTTTGGGTTTTTCCTCTTTTTAACGAATTAGAGTAAAGGAGGCGTACTTTCGCCTTCCTTCCTGGCACTCGGGGATGGGGGCGGAGGCCCCCAGGATGGGACCGTAGGGTCTCGGAGGAAAACGAGAAGTCAGATACTGTTCGACTTCGGAATTGGAAGAACGTTAACTTTGAGATAATAATAATAAAGATAAATTTATAAGAACTTAGAAGTTTTATTTTAAACAAATCATCCTTAATTTTAACTTGCATTTTCATTTGATAAAACAGTAGATCAAATATTTCACCGCGGGAGTTGAGCTTCCTAGCTCTTTGTTGTGGAAAACGAACATTCATCGTCGAGGATTCCGCTTAGAATTTAATTCTAAAAATTAACTCTAAAGTATATTAAATTCACAATTGAAATTTGAATTTTGAGAGTTTTACCGCGCGAATCAGACTCGGCGCGTCACAGCGTGCTGCGCACAGCGCCATCTCGCGAGTTTTTTCGCACATAGAAGTGCAAACCACTAAGCTGACATGTTCTAACGAGACGCATGCATATCCCCTAAAGGCCAACGCAGAATAGATCTGTAACCGGAACCGCAATCGTAACCGTAAGCGTAAGAATGAGTTAGAGAAGGATAAACAATATACCTATCCTTCTTCAACTCATTCTTACGGTTACGCTTACGATTGCGGTTCCGGTTACAGATCTATTCTGCGTTGGCCTTAATCGCCAAGTCGTCGAATGATCAAATAGTCGAATGCCAAGTAATCGAATGGACAAAACGTCGAATGCTAAAAACATCGAATCGGCATTTAATCGAATGCTAAAAACATCGAATTCTCAATTCGTCGAATGTTCAAAACGTCGAATGATAAAAACGTCGAATGTTAAAAATATCGAATCGTCAATATGACGAATGTTCAAAACGTGGAATGTTAAAAACATAGAATTGTCAATACGTCGAATGTTCAAAACGTCGAATGATAAAAACGTCGAATGCTAAAAACATCGAATCGTCATGTAGTCGAATACTAAAAATATCGAATCTTCAATTAATCAAATGCTAAAAACATCGAATTCTCAAAACGTCGAATGTTTAAAACGTCGAATGCTAAAAACGTCGAATGTTCAAAACGTCGAATGCTCAAAACGTCGAATCGTCATTTAGTCGAATGGTAAAACCATCGAATAGTCCATTCGTCGAATGCTTAAATAGTCGAAACCCAATCTGTTCCCAGGTTAAAATCCCCGTACAGGATCCTTAAAGGATCCTCTCGGGATCCTGTGCAGGTCCTGTGCAGGTCCTGTCCAGGATCCCGACCGGATCCCGTACCCGTCCTGTACAGGATCCCGACCGGATCCCGTGCAGGAAATTGGAACAGGGTTCCTGTGCAGGCTCCGATGCAGGAACCTTAGCTATCATAGGTTCCTGTACAGGAACACTTGCAGCATCATGCACAGGAAACTTTGTGAAGGTTCCTGCACAGGAACCTTTACAGTTTTGTAAACTGCAGGTACTTAAGTATAAAGGATCCTGTAAGGAACCCGTAAAGGATCCTTCCTACACAGTTTCCTCAATTAATTTATTTATATTTTTAACTCCTGCGCAGTAGTTTTCTATGAGTTTCTCGAATGCGCAATACATTTTTCTGTCCAACATTGTTATACGAGCCTAACATATTGAAATATGAAGTCTATGTATGTCAAATGTTGCTTAACATATAAAAATTAAAAAAATTAAAAAGTTTCCTGTACATGATCCTGCAAGTGTTCCTGTACAGGAACCTTTACAGGAACCTTTGATAGCTAAGGTTCCTGCATCGGAACCTGCACAGGAACCCTGTTCCAATTTCCTGCACGGGATCCGGTCGGGATCCTGCACAGGATCCCGAGAGGATCCTATAAGGATACTCTCGGTACGGGGATTTTAACCTGGGTTCGAATTATCAAGTAGTAGAATGGTTGATGGTAGAATGGTAGAATGGTTGTCGAATGTTCAAAACATCGAATCGTCATCTGTTCAAATTGCCAAGTAGTAGAATGGTAAAGTAGTCGAATGGACAAAAAGTCGAAACGCCATCTGTTCGAATTATCAAGTAGTAGAATGGTAAAGTTATCGAATGTTCAAAACATCGAATCGTCATTTAGTCGAATGCTAAATACATCGAATCTTCATTTAATCGAATGCTAAAAACATCGAATTCTCAATTCGTCGAATGTTCAAAACGTCGAATGCTCAAATAGTCGAAACGCCATCTGTTCGAAATGTCAAGTAGTAGAATGGTAAAGTAGTCGAAACGCCATCTGTTCGAATTGCCAAGTAATAGAATGGTAAAGTAGTCGAATGTTCAAAACGTCGAATGATAAAAACGTCGAATGCTCAGAACATCGAACTGTTAATTCGTTGAATGCTCAAAACGTCGAATGATAAAAACGTCGAATGCTAAAAACATCGAATCGTCAAAAGTTCGAAAAAGTTCTTTGTTTTAAGTTAATGTCTACTGAAGACAAAGAACTTTTTCGAACTTTTGACGATTCGATGTTTTTAGCATTCGACGTTTTTATCATTCGACGTTTTGAGCATTCGACGAATTAACAGTTCGATGTTCTGAGCATTCGACGTTTTTATCATTCGACGTTTTGAACATTCGACAAA